>NC_137194.1:20532945-20602945 GCF_960531495.2 Zeus faber | reverse complement strand
TTTACATTTAGTCATTTAGCAGACGCTTTTATCCAAAGCGACTTACAATTGTTCAAACACCGACGGACGCAGCCATCAGGAGCAATTAGGGGTTAAGTGTCTTGCTCAAGGACACTACAGCATGCTAGCAGGAGGAGCCTGGGATCGAACCAGCAACCTTTAGATCACTAGACCACCAGCTCTACCTCCTGAGCTACCATCCCCACGAACTAAACTAAACACCCATGCCCCCACTCTGTATTACCTCTTTTGAGCCTTATTTTGGTTTATTTATAGGATTCTATTCACTAATTACATTACGTTTTAGTAATCAGTTAGTTTCAGTTAATTAGCTCGGTAGAAATTTGGTTAGCTATTATCTTTGGTTTACTGACTACTGTGCATAATCTCCGGGGGCGTTGCATTGACATTTTACTGCATATATGTATGAAGGTATGTATATGTATGTGACGAATAAACCTCTTGAATCTTGAATCACTCAGCACCAATCACCAGGCGTTGCCAAGTTCTGCAACCTCAACTTCCCACTTTGAAAATAACATTATGAACCCCCACACCCACAAAAAAACGCATCTCCTTGATGAAAGACACACCTGTGACCGTCGGCGTGATAATTGAGTGAGAAATGAGAAAAGGGAAAGTGTGAACGTGTGAGAGCTTTTTTCCATTTTGACTGATATCCTGAACTGAGACAGATGGGAATATTAAAGGATGTTTCTCCACATTAGCGGAGGGAACACGCAGTAATAGAAGTTAAGCAGTGAATGACTTTTCCAATTACTGCCCGTGCGGAAGGAGCCCTGTCCTTAATAGCGCCGGCTTACGGCAAATTATGGGATGTTATTCTCCCTGGAGGTAACAAAGGAGTGGGTCGCCCCGCTCGCAGTCGAAGAGAGCGACGGCGGCCCCCTTCGCTTTCTTTCATCTCGTGGGGGTTTCAGGTGTGAGGAACCGCCATCTTTCTCTCCTTTTCTCTCTCTCTCTCTCTCTCTTCACTTTGCTCTCACCCTCCTCCATTAGGGGATTGATTTAATCATGAACTTGGGAGTGAGACGGATACGTGAATGACTTCGGCACCCGCTCCCTCGGGCTTTGACAAGGACAATATTGTGTCGCGCGCACACACACACACACACACACACACACACACACACACACACACACACACACACACACACATACACACACACACACACACACATGCATGCATCCTCAACGGCAGCAAACTCAATCTGGATAATTAGACTCCAGAAAATAAGACCTATAGATAGAGATAGAGGGAGGGACACATGCAGCAAATATGCCGCTGCTGCAGTTCATGCACACACATGCACACTCACAGACACACACACGCTCACACACTCGCACGCTCACACACTCATGCCGCACCTCTCCTTGCTTTCACTTTCCAAATCCATCAGGCAGCAGTCAGGAGGAGAAATGCAGACCGAGGGGAAAATTGCAGGGAAAAGGAGCAGGAGAGGAGGGAGGGGTGAAAGGGAAACTGGGTCTGAATTGACTGCATCAGCACAACGCCGTGATGTGCTGCGAGCGCCGTCGGATGGAAACAGGAAGGAGCGTGACCAATGGGGCGGGCTGCCGGTGGCTCGCCCAGCACTGAGATTGGATACCGACGCGGCGTTAGAAATCTTTATTGAAAAGAGCGACGTCTCCCCGAGAGGACGAAAGCGGTGGGACGGAGCGGCGCGAACGCATATCTGGTGACCATGTCACGTGGCCCCGGCGTGACGGAGACGCTGCCGGTCGGAGTCGCTCTCAAGACGTCTCCATCAGTCAGAGGGTGAAATGAAACCCTCTCTCTTGTCGCTTCGTCCAAAAGTTTCAAGGGGAAATATTGGGACTGACATTCGATACGTTTAATGTCTTTTAACACTGAACAATGCCTGCTTTGGCTCATGGGGTTTGCTTTGAAATGTCTTAATTGTGTTGTGCACAGGAGGGTTATATTTTAAAGAATGGAAAAATAATAGGGCTGGGTTAAAAAAAATAAAAATGAAGATACGATTTCAATTTATTGTTTACATTTCTGAATCAATTTCAAAATTGTAATATCAATACTGTGTTTGGAAACTATAAAACCCTTTCCCACTTAAATTAAATACTAATGTAGTAGTATTTAATGAAATCCTGTCAAAAAATTTTGGAATGCACATTAGATGGTGTATGGAAGTGTTGGTAGTAATTCTTATTATGTATAAAATCTCAACATATCGATATCAAATTAAATCGAAATTGTGACCCTTCACTGTATATCTAAATTGAATCAAATTGTGAGATCCTGCCCAGCCCGATTTGACCACGTCACTCATCAACATGGTCACGTTATGGGAGCATTAGTATCAAACCTGTAGTACCGATGGTGTTGGTGCAAAGCATCGTCCTTCAACATGCCAGTTAAATGTCTTTAAAAAGAGACAACTGCATCAGCCACCAGGCCAACTTGTATATTTAGGGCCTCCCACTGTGCCCTGTGAGGGATCCAGACGTCTGTGGAGCCAGGTGTTCGTAGGGGCAGAATCCATGTTTGATGTTGACAGAACACCTGACAAAAGGCTGTTCGTTCTCTGCCAAGTCTCTGGATGCCAAGCCCAGCGAGCTGTAAGGAGCTGGACCCTGCAGGGCTGCTGGGCCCGAGAACATGTTCCGATGTTCACTTGTATTGCAACAAACAAACCCACTGTTTACACACCCATGTATATATATATATATATATATATACATATATATATATATATATATATACATACATACACATACACATACACACACACACACACATATATATATATATATATATATATATATATATATATATATATATGCATGCATGCATAAACACGCAGTCTAGCTGCATGGGTCTCTGGTCAGAACGTTACCAGGATGTTCTGGCTCTCCTTAATCCAGAGAGAGAGTGTGCTTGGCAAACTCTGCCAGAGCCAGAGTCCAGCTGTCATCTTGACAAATGAACCTTGGAAGAATGAGAAGGCGTATGTGTGTGTGTCTGTGCATGTGTGTGTGATCCTGGCATCTGTGTGTGTGTGTGTGTGTGTGCGTGTGTGTGTGTGCATTTGTGTAATAATTGTGTACGTGTTTGAGTGAGCATACACCGAGGAATACGGTGCAGATGGCTGCTGTTCTTGTTGCTTTTTGTTTTGCAGGCAGCTGGCCTGTCTTCTTGATTGATACGGATCAGAACACAGCGCGGCGCGGCTGGTCAGTCTCTGGTAAAGCTCTTTCCACTTCCGATGGGTTACCCAGCCATGCACCAGTGGCACCAGTAGCAACGGCATGAGTGGTGCCGGTGCTACAGGTGGCAGAGGCTGAGGACACGAGGATGGGCAGTGTTCAGCATGGGCTGTGGCGAACTGCCCTCGCGCCGCCCTGTGTGCGCTGCGATAGCAGCTGCTACAGAGGGAGCCATGCATCAACTCAGCTTTATGAACAATGTGGGATGATAAAGCTTTTATAGGACCTTAGCAGGAAATGTTCTTTTCTCCCCCGAAAAAATGAAGAGCAAATAAAACAATAAAAAAAAAAGACGAGGAGCGGCGTCGGGGGGACACGGGCGAGGAATACTCATGAGCCAGAGGCGGCGAGGAGGCTGCAAAGTTAAAGGACGAGATATAAAACGTGCCGGCGTCTTTTTTTTTTTTTATCTGGTCCTAAACTGTTTATCCTAAAAGCAGTTTCATCTCAAGATGCTATAAAGCATTTCACTGCTCAGCTGGGAGTTTCATTACACTCATATACTGTGACAAAGCATGCCTCCTCGCACAGCTTTCAGATTTATACTTATATCTTTGCATCTTCCTCTCTGCGTGCGTGCTTGCGTGCGTGTTTGTCTGTGTGTGTTTGTGTGGTTTTGTGGGTGTGTGCGGTTATAGGGGTGGAAGTCATATACAAAAGAAAAATTCACCCATGACAATATCCATTATATTTACACGAAAAGATTCTGACAGAGGTCTTTCACTGCAAATTACAAAGGAAATAGGATCAGATTATTCTGGCGCAGGCCTCGATTTTGATTTGTCTCACATTTTACCACCAGGAAAGCGGGAGCCAAGGAGAGGAAAATAGAAAACTGCGAGCACATTAAACGAGATTAGAATTTCACATCACACGACTTGCATCCAAGAGTGCTTCTATCCAATTCAAACTTCATGACTTTCTCCTTAGAAACGATGATTTTTCTTCCAGTTCCTTCTTAATGCCGTGGCTTTGTGTTGAGTCTGATTTCCTCTTTGTTCGATGCTACCTCTGGCAGACACGCGGGCATTACTGAGCACAACTATTTACTTGCTTTTACCTGACAGGAAAAAACAAACAAACAAAAAAAACCACACCACCACGCCTGTCTGTCCATCTGTCTTCTTGTCCCTCAGCCAGGCTTCTTTACGTTTTACTCATCTACTCGTATCACCGACCGTCCCTCCTGTAAAAATATGTCCATCTGTCTTTGGGGCTGCTCAGCTGTCTGTCATCCTGTCATTTCCTGTTCGAAGGACCTTGTGTGGGAGCAGTGAGGAAAAGTCCTTTATTTGTCCCTTTAATCACCGGTCCCTTTCTCCCCAAGTCCCTTCTTGAATTTGCCTCTTCCAATTTCACTCCCTATTATCTTTAAATGTCTACGCAGAAATAGGGTTTTTTCGGTCTCCTTCATCCTGCTGATCCACGGGGTCTCCAGGGCCAGACACCAGGGGACCAGACAGAGGTTGTTTGTTAAGCAGTTATTTATCTCTCCCCATAAAGTTATCCTCATCTCCTATTAAAGAGCCCGGGACTTCTGCCCTTGACCCAGATGTACTCCTAGTGTCTTTTGGTGAGTTGATTTACCGTTTAATTTAATGGCTTCCAAACCCATGGAGAACTCTGTCTGGGGGCCTCCTCGTGTCATTTCAGAAAGAGAACTTGCGAGGGGGATTTATGAGCGTGAGTGAGACTTCATCTGTGCCCATATCTGTGTCTTAGGCGACGCGGTCGGTCGGGAATTTGGGGCTGGATGTGCGCAGAGAAAGGACGGCAGCGACAGCACACGGCAGCAGACCAATATGGTGTATTATGGTGTGCGGCTAATAAAACCGGGGTGAAGGGGGGTGGGGGGGTAGGGGGGGCAGACACGTCCTTTGACCCCTCCGTCACAGTCTTCCTTCTGATTTCATAAAACGATTTGAGTTGATTTTAAACGCCGGCGGACGGCGATCCCTCCGTTCGCCGGATGACGGACGGTAATTAAATGAATGCGGTAATAATTTGTTTCCCTGTCAATACCGGAAGATGGTGAGAGACCCCATTTCCTTTAGGCTGATAATAGTAATTACATTGATCTGGCTAATTTCATTAGAGGAAGGGGAAATGAACTTCACAAGGTATTTATTTAATGCCAAGATGAGACGGACTACAAAGAGAGCGGGGCTGCCTCTCAGGGGGAGAAAGTGTACATCAGAGCCCGGCGTAAGGCACGGAGCCGTCCCATTACACGGAGCCTTGAAGATATTCCCTTTCTGCGCTGTGACCCCCTGGTAGCTCTTTGCGTGCGATTACTGATGTTCTTTTACGCGCCAACTCTGTTGAATACTTAAAAAACTTGCTCAAATGGCGGTCAAATAGCCAGCTTTATGATGGTCTGCCCTGTCAAAGGAAACAGCGGGGGAGCATTTACAATGACGCCATTAGCATTCGTGACTATGTAAAAGTGCTCCCGGCATCCAGCGCCGTTCTCCCCGTACCCATTAACGGAGGGAAATGTCAAGGTGTCAAATGATAAAGGGGAGGACTCACATGTGTAGAAGGACAAGAGAATTTTAAATTGTATATTTTACAAGACGAATTTGAAATGCGTCCCATCACTGGTCTGCTTGCGAAAGCAGAAAATACGGGTCTGGCTGTTTGGAGAGAAAACACCCAAAGTAAATTCTTCTGGAGATGAAATCAAACATACTGGCCAAGATGTGTTTTTAAAATAAAACACGGAGCAAATGAAATGCTGACAGATCTGATTGGGCCCCTGTCCCAGATGGACAGATCCCTTCCATAGTTCACATGTGTGTTCATGTGTGTGTGAATATGGGAATTATGTAAAGTGCATGTGTGTGTAGGTATTTGGGGGTTTGTGTGTGTTTCAGGACCTCGCCTGCCAAGGAAAATCCCCTCAGTGATACAGTCGGCACAGAAAGAATTTGAGACTAAACAAGACTCCTAACATAACATACGAGAGTGCTGTACGCTGTGTTCCATAGACTTCACTATTTTCCCAGCAGGGAAAGATTTGACCCTGAAAATGAGTTAAATGCGATTTACAATACGTAACGTGTTCCATGTGGTTTCCAGGCGACTGACGACTGGATGGGGCGGAGGCGATTAAATGCCGAAATACTCCCAGTCCTGCAGTCCAGGGTTTCTCCCCTTTTACCGGAAAGTAGGTGCCAAGGAAGCGAGATGGAGTTCTGTAGTTGGCTTAGCCTTTCCCTCTTTTTGTTTGCGGATCAAGTGGAAACGCTACCAAACAAAACCCCGAACAATGACTATGTACAAAGGCAATGCCGCGCCAAACACACTACACTGATCCTTTGTTTGCTGCATGGGTAGGACAACCAAATGTGTGTGTGTGCGTGCGTGCGTGCGCGTGTGTGCGTGTGTGTGTGTGCGTGCACTTGCGTGTGCGTGCACTTCCGTGCATGTGCGTGGGTGGGTGTGTGTGTGTGTGTGTGTGGGTGAGCAACTGAGCGTATGTCTCGGCAGGGGGAGGTGGAGGGGTTGGAAGGTCCAGGCTGGAGCTGCTGGCGTTGGCCGGGGCCGGCGGCGGCGGACGCCAGAAGAGTCGGGGGAAGAGTTCTCTGGGAACCTTATCAGACCCAAACACAAACAGAGAAGTGTCTCTAATTCCTAGCGCAAGCCCGCCATTCCTCCTCTCTCTCTCTCTCTCTCTCTCTCTCTCGCTTTCTCTCTCTCTCCCTGGTTCTTTGTCTCGCTCCACCTCCTCTTGGTCTATCTCGATCTTTCTCTCCGAATCTCGCTCCTCTATCTCTTCCTCTCGAACAAAACCCACACCGTATTTTTTTTTCTCCTTCTCGGTCTCCCTCAAGTTCTTGCCTGGCTCGTACGGAACGCCGCTCTTTGTTCGCCCTCTTCTCTTCTCTTCTCTCCTCTTCTCGGACCTTTTTCCTCTTTCTATCCGCCCGCTTTTGTTGTTGCCGTGTCTGTCAGTGGAGCGGAGTGGCCATTAATCACTGGTAAACGTACGCAGAGCAGAATGCAGACACCTCAGGGGGGAGTTCTCTCATTCTGTTCAAAAAACGCTTTTCTGAACACGCTCCAGAGAGAGAGAGATAGAGAGAGAGAGATAGAGAGAGAGAGAGAGAGAGAGAGAGAGAGAGAGAGAGAGAGAGAGAGGGAGGGAGAGAGACAGAGCGAGAGAGAGAGAGAGAGAGAGAGAGAGAGAGAGAGAGAGAGACAACGGGAAACCGGGGCACAGGTGCTTTTGTCTCTGCAGTACAATAAGCAAAATGAATCGGATGGTGAGTGGAACGTATTCAAATTTCAGTGGATGTCGTTTTTGGCCATTGTAATGAAAAACCAACCTTGAAGAAAAATTCCAAAATATTAAAGAAATAAATTATTTGACAAAGAAAGTAAAATTACAGCCAAACACTGCATTGTTGCTCCCCCTCCTCGGTGATGGAAGACTTCCGAAACATACTATTGAGTGGTCATTTATTTGGCCTTGGGTCTTTCCTTTGGTGTCACTACCCTGTATTTATTGAAGCGTAGTCGTCGCATTTTGAGTTTATGTCCGTGATTGTAATCATCTGGTCTCACTGGGTCGATCTGCTGCACGTCATGACAAATGCATTACGTGACCTGATCATAATCACGTAACAGGGCGGGTGCACATGCGGCCATATGCCGCCCGTACAGAATGTCGCAAATCAATCGTATACATCGTATTAATACATCGTACGGGGCTTTACGTTATCCGGCGTGGGAGCGCGTGCAAACAAACATGGATGGAGGGAACGCGGCGCTTCGGGAAATTACACATTGGATGGATAAACACCATGGATTATTGCGAGATTTGTCCGTCTGCTGCCGCGCCGCCGCTGCATGAGGTGAGGGTCGACGACCGAGCAGATCCCGTTTCAGTGCGTGTAGAAGACACTGGTAGCGTCAATAGCTGAAGCCTTGCCTGCGCTGACCTGCGATCGCACAGAGGCGCACATGCAAAGTCGGACTTTTGCGGAGAAAGGACTCGATAACCAATTTTGTTGGTTGGTTGGTTTGTTGGCAAATTACTGTTGGCAGGGAGATATAAGTAAAATAACAATATTACTTTTGAAAAGAGTAAAGAGTCGTAAATAACATTTTTTGAGTAATAACCACGACATTAGAAGTCTAGTATGATTTCAATACCTACAGTAGCAATAAAACCAAGGACCTAATTGGGAGTAGGACCATTATTTACAGCACCAATCCTTCTTGGAATGCTGTCAAACAAGTCCTGGACTGTGTTTAGTGGTATATCACACCACTCTTCAAGAAGAAAAGCCTCCTTTGAGGGACGAAGGAGGTGGAAACCTACTCGATAGTGTGTATTCCATGGGGCATGGTGTTGGAAAAATGGGTATTATATGACCATGCAGAACAATAATTGGACTCAATGGCTCCCATATCATTTCAAACAGTTGGCAACAGACGTTGTAGGTTGAAGGCCTCCTTTGACTTTCTCCAAATGTGAACCTTTCCGGGTGTGGGACATAGGGTCCGAGATGAATCAGCAGAAAATATTACTTTTTCCCATTAGTTTTCCCCCCAGTTGTCCAGGTATTGTGCTTCCTATACCAGGTTATGCATCTTTGTGTGTTGGCTCCTGGATCCAAGTGGTTTCTGAATGGCAGCCCTTCCTTAAAATATGTTTTAGAAGGCTCACAAGGTTTCATCTTTGGAAGGATTTTTTTTTGCAGACAGAGCTATGCTTACGTAGCAAGTTTGTGAGTTAAAGTTACAGTATGGCAGGTACTGCCTTTTCGAAGCAGGAAAATCTGGACCTTTAATTAAAGCACCACCATCTGGCTGACTGTATAAAAATGCAGTGTCTGAGATATCCCAGATCTGCTGTGAGTGAAGCGATCATGTCTCTCGCATTTACCGTCTCACAGGCATTCAGGAAAAGCTGGAAAAATAAGGGGAGAATAATAATCCTCAACCGATAGAAAAACAATACCGTTTCAGCCCATTGGGCTTTAAACCTTTACACTCGGAACAAGGGAGAAATATGAGGCAAATCGATGTCTTAAAAACAAAACGCTCTGAAGTGTGTAAAGGTGGGAAACGGAGATTGAAAGGTTAAGGATGGAAAAGAGGGATGGACTATGAAAATAATCACCCTTGTTATTATGGGGCTGTAAATAACCCCCATTCAGACATTGACACATAAATTATTCCATAGATGGCTATTGTGAGCAGAATGTGCCTACCAGTCAACATTTGGGAAAAGCTTCTTAACCTTTATGGTGTGAAGACAACATTTCTCAACGGGGAACTGCAGCATTTTGCATCACTTCTCACATGCCCTGTACGTTTTGGTAAAAATAGTAAACAGTTGAAGACTCGAAGGACGAAATTGATTAGATGTAACAAAATCAAATATTGAAAATAGAAATGTACATATTTCACCGATGTAACCACAACATGGTTTCTCAACAAAACACGAACACGGGAAAAGTGTTTGAGTACATTAGCAACCAGTGCAACTTTACGGTCACGGCGGCACAGTGGCCCCACCTCAAGCTCCAGCTCTGTTATTTCCGGGCGGGCCGAGTCAGCACAACAACAGTGTTCCTCAGTTTTGTTTTTTTTTCCTCCGGACGGTCCAATTTTGTTATTCATAAGCAGACCTCCTCCTTTGTGAAAGTGTTGTTTCATCACGGCTTTGCTGCGCTTTCCGCTGACAGTTGCTCTACCGGGGGGGGGGGGGGGGGGGGGGTTGGTGGTGGGGGACGGGGAATAGGTGGCACTCTGAGTCTTTATTTACCCTAAGCCGCAGAAATCGATGCATCTCTGCCGTAGGAGAAGTGTGTGGATCAATGGAAGGTTTCAAAAAGCCTCTGTGAAAAAAAAAAAAATCAATGTCTCTTACATGCTATTGATGGCTGTTTGGCCGAGGAAGAAAGAAAATGACAAAACCATCTGTATATTGTGAGGAATTTAACCGTCCGCTTTTTACTTCATTCTTTCTGGCTTTGGTTTTTCTTCATCTTGCTCCTTCTCTGTGTTCTATATTTCTGCCCCCCCCCCCTGTCCGTCAGTCTTTTTTTTTTTTGGACTTTCTTCGCCATGCTTGTTAAAATTCCGTATCAGTTGCTCAGTGGTGAAGAAGCACATCGCTCCATGGAGCAGGAAGACGTCTGTCGTCTGGCAAAAAAAAGGGCTAACGCCATTCATCGAGGTCTAACAAATCGCCTCTATTGAGAGCTATGTACTGTATTTAAAGGGGACCTATTATTCTCCATTCAAAAGCCAAAGCCAATATAGGTCTCAGGTCCCCAAAACATGTCTTTGAAGTTTGTTGCTGAAAATACAACTCCAATTATGCATTCTAGCGATTCTAACATGCCTCTGTAGCCCTCTTGCTCTAAAACGGGCTGTTTTCTGTGAGAGGAGCCACCCCCTCGAGGCCCGAGTTCTGTGAGCCAACGGGGTTTGAGCGCAAGTTCCGGTTTCTGTGAGCCAATGGGGTTTGAGCATGGCTTCCGGGTTCCGTTGTATTAACGACATAAGTTTCACCGATTTCACCTAATCAGTCCACCAAAATCAGTTTCGTAACACAGTTGATGTGAGAAATACACAATCCAGTTGCTGCATATTCACTCATATTCGATCTACAAGGCTTCATTTAAAAGTTAGTTCAGACTTTGGTTGCCGTGCTCCAGGCTTGTGGAAAAGACGGACGCCGCGCCGCGACTCTAACGTATATAAATACATCTATAACATAAACACACAATTTTCATTGGTTTTGTCTGGAGAAACTTACAGCGGATCGGATGGAGCAGATGACCATAAAAAGAAATCCGTCAGCTGACGGACAAGCTGATGTCTGCTCGTGCCAAAAGTAGAAAAAAAACCTCTGAAACCATCAGAGCGGTCTGAAGCCTGAGCGTTTTGTTCACAGTGATTTTTTTTTAAATTAGTTTGCCACATTATTTGACACTTTGGCCACATCTCATATGAACATCCAACATTGAAAAGCATAATGGGTCCCCTTTAAGACACACTACAATATCTTCTTCTGCTCCTTCTTTGCACTGCTCCTGTTAGAGGTCGCCACAGCGGATCATCTGCCTCCAATACCTTCTGTTCTGCGCATCTTCCTCCCTTGCATGTCCTCCCTCACCACATCCTATAATATAAACCGGGCCTATTCACTCGGTGGTCCATGTGTCAGTGTAGCTTGGCTCTTTGAATAAGATGGAAGGTAAGCAATGACCTGCAAAAAAAAAAGACGACTGGTTCAAAACTAAAAGTGACTCAGTGCCCTGCAATGAAAAGAGGCAGTTTTCTCTGTTGTCCAGGCCACCTGCCGTCTCAACTAATCACAGTTTGCTCACACACTTTCTGTTAAAATGCTGTTATTTTTCAAATAGTAACACCACCTGGGCAATCTTACACATGTTTTATTTGCCTCATAAGCACAGGAACAAGTGATAAAACATAAATTCATAAGTTGGCAAATTAAAAAAAAATGTATCTCTTTCAAAGCTAGATAATATAGACAATAGCAAGCATGTCGTCTATTCAGGAGCAGTATAAACAGATATGAGAGAATAATCCAAAAATTCAGTTATAAGAGATTTAAATGTGTTGGTGTTCATGCATATGTGACCCACTGCGTACTTTAGGGTCATTTGGCGGCCTTTGAGATTTTTGAAAGGGGAGAATCAGAGCTTCCAAAGAAGGTGTCACTTGTGCAAATCAGGCAAACATATTTAAACCTATGACTTGTTAATGACAAGGGTGTGGCAAACCGTGATTTTGAGATAATCACCTCCAAAATTTTACCCACACCAGGTTCATTCAGCCAGCTCCCACAATGCAAATGGAGTTGGCGGACAAACAAAGCCTCGTGGCTACTTAACATACTGCTGAATGGGCCAATCACAAACAGCTCAACAACACAACTCATTTTGCTTGTCATTTTGAATGTAGTTGAACAGGCCTGATAAACACAATACTACACTGTTGCAATACTTCCATTCTTAACAGTCAATTATTTTTGATGGAGGATTGCCTTGAGTCCTTGTTTGACTTTGGGGGGGCGAAAGGGCTCTGCAGAGACGCTGCCCAAACGGCGGCCACCTTCACCCCCGGAGCGCCGAGCCGAGCGGCCTCGTCACACCTGCCCCCCGTGCTGAGCCGGCCCCATCAAAGTGACAGCGGCCCCCGAGCACCGCTGAGGGCGGCTGTCGCCCTGCCTGTCCCGCCCAAGCTACGTGGTCTGAACGGGGTTGGAAGGGGGACACTGTGTGTGTATGTGTGTGTGTGGGTGGGGGTAGGATAGTTGGAGAAGGCCACTGTCTGCCTGCACGTCAGTCAGCGCTGTGTTGGATGACAGAACAGCCCATTAGGAAAGGCACCGACTTCACAGGCCATTAGGGTAGGCATCACACTGACACACCACACAGAGCACAGAGTAATGACACAGCGGCCGAGAGAGGGAGGGAGAGAGGAAGAGGGGGGGGGGGGGCAGAGAGAGGGCGGGGGGGGGGGGCAGAGAGAGAGAGAGAGAGAAAGAGAGAGAGAGAGAGAGAGAGAGAGAGAGCTGTCTTCCAAATCTGTGGAGAATTGTCTCTCTTAATTTGAATGGCAGTGAACATAATAGTGAAATAACTGCTGCTCCCCGGGCCAAACACGGACGACGTGCAAACACCATCGCACATTTAAATGAGCTGAATGAGTGGATTTAGGTTTCCTTTAACAGGACGATGCGTCAACGGCATGCGAAACTAAAAGCATATCTCCTCTTTTTAAAATGAGCCACACAAGCCTTAATCCTTACAGAGTCTGGGAGAAAAAAGATCATCAAACACATCAACAATACACACCCCTCGACCCTCCCTGTTCCCCAGTGCTCCTGAGTCTCCTTGTTCTAATCTCTCCTCTCAGGTTGTCGGCGCGGGCCCCGCCTGCCCTACAGTCATTATTAAAGAGAGAGAGAGAGGCAGAGAGAGAGAGAGACAGAGAGAGAGAGAGAGAGAGAGAGAGAGAGAGAGAGAGAGAGAGAGAGAGAGAGAGAGAGTTGGGAGAGCGGGAGCCCGACAGAGTCATCAGCACGCATCACTTCTCCTCGTCCACTCCCAGCCCTCCACCAGCTCCTGGCGGACCCATTTACTGAACAAAGTGGATTGTGTTTGGCTGCACGCTACACTTCAAAAATGTTCCTTTGATACCGCTCTCTCTCTCTCTCTCTCTCTCTCTCTCTCTCTCTTTCAATCTCTCTCTCTCTCTCTCGCTCCCTTTCTCCATCTCTCATCGCAACCCCACCGTCGTTCGACCGTCGTGCCCTGGGAGAGCTGCTGTGTGCTGCAGTGGAGGATCACATGACAACTGTCCAAATCAAAGACTTATACAATTCCAGCTCTTTCAGTGTTTCACAACACAGTACATACAATACTGTATATATAGTACATATATAAATATATATACCCAACTAAACAACTAAAAGTCAGTTGTTTCTATTGTTTCCTTCAAGCAGCTCCCCAGGCTTCCCCCCAGGGATTTGATGAGACGCCGTCAAAAAAAAACAACAGCAAAAAAAAAAACCCGAAGGAAAAGAAAGCGCTTCTGGTGCTCAACGTGGGAGCCAGAAGTGCGAGAAACAGTTGTGGGGGGAGGAGGACTGATGGGAAGATGTTTCGGATGAAGAGGAATGAAGCCCCACCACTCGGCGGAATGATGTTTTTTTGATGAATTACAGCACACAGTGTGTTGGAGGTTTTCTATCAGAGGGGGTGGGGGGGACTGAGCATTCTGTTGTGACAGAATCTCAGAATTTTAAGCACTTTGCAGCGCGGGTCTCCATGCAGCGCCGCATTTACACAAACATTTATTTATTCATGTTAGCCCTGTCAGGCTTTTACAATGTCGACCTCCAACCCCCCACTCGGTTTTGTTTATATTGGGTGTCTCTTGAAGCTAGCGGTTTTGTGGAAATGCAATTTGTTGTGATTATACTCACTTGTGTTGTTGCCGCACAGTGCAGTCATGAACAATGAATGAGAGTATATTTAGAAGATGATGATCAAGCACAAATATATATTAGTGCCCATTTTCCAGTATAATAGTTTACTAGACACGCATGTGTACACGTCAGTGTAGATAGAAAGATAGATAGATGTACAAATAGAATTTGTTAACACAGAAACGTATTAATATCAGTATCTCAGTAGTGACAATAAAAAAATAAAAAATAAAATGATGATTATACACATGTATATATATATATATATATATACACCGATCAGCCACAACATTAAATCAGTTGAAGTGAATAACATTGATCATCTCGTTCCAATGGAACCTGTCAAAAGGTGGGATATATGAGGCAGCAAGTGAACAGTCAGTTCTTGAAGGTGATGTGTTGGAAGCAGGAAAAATGGGCAAGTGTAAGGATCTGAGGGACTTTGACAAGGACCACATTGTGATGGCTAGACGACCGGGTCAGAGCATCTCCAAAACGACAGGTCTTGTGGGGTGTTCCCGGTATGCAGTGGTTAGTACCCAGGGTTAGCACAACCAGCGACAGGGTCATGGACGCCCAAGGCTCATTGATGCGCATGGGGAGTGAAGTCGAGCCCGTCTCGTCCGATCATACACAACAGCTACTGTCGCACAAATTGCTCAAAGGTTAATGCTGCTATGAAAGAAAGGTGTCAGCACACATAGTGCATCACAGCTTACTGGGGCTATGGAGCTGTGTAGCCGCAGACTGGTCAGCGTGCCCATGTAGACCCCTGTCCACTGCCGAAAGTGCGTACAATGGCCAAGTGAGTGTCAGAACTGGACCATGGAACAATGGAAGAAGGTGGACTGGTCTGATGAATTACATTTAGTGTGATGCTCTGGGCAATGTTTTGCTGGGAAACCTTGGGTCCTGACATTCATGTGGATGCTACATTGACATGTACAGCATACCTAAACATTGTTGCAGACCAGGTACTCCCCTTCATGGCAACAGTATAAGTAGGATAATGCACCCTGCCACACTGCAAAAGTTGTTCAGGAATGGTTTGAGGAACATGACAGAGACTTCAAGGTGTCGACTTGGCCTCCAAATTCTCCAGATCTGAATCCGTTTGAGCATCAGTGGATGTGCTGGAACAACAAGCCTGATTGATGAAAGCCCCAGCTCACTATAGGACACGACTTAAAGGGGACCTATTATGCTTTTCCTTATTTTCTGTCATATTTATAATGTTACAATGTCGGATGTTCATATTGGACGTGGCCAAAGTGTCAAAAAACAAGGTAAACTAATGACGAAGTAGTCGCTGTGAACAAAACTCTGAACGGTTCTCAAAGGTATTTTCTACTCTCAGCACAAGCTGACGTCAGCTGGTCACAGATTTCTTTATGTGGTCATCTGCTCCCTCCGATCCGCCGTGCGTTTCTCCAAACAAAACCAATAAAAATTGTGTGTTTTTACTGCAGATGTATTTATTTATTGTATTTTATTTTCCAACGTTTACATGAAGCAAAAAGATCCCTGTGTGCGAGAGCGGTGCGGTATGCATGTCTCCCATAAGCCCGGAGCACGGTGATGAAAGTCTGAATTGACTTTTAAATGAGGCCTTGATCTAACAGGAGTGAAGATGTAGCAACTGGATTTCTTATTTCTCGCCTCAAATTTGTTTGGATACAGATTTTGGCGGACCGATACGGTGAAAATCAGTGAAAGCTAACGAGTAAATACAACGAAAGCCAAAACGCCATTTGCCCACAGAACCCGGAACTTGTGCTCAAACCCCATTGGCTGACAGACGTCTGGGTTTTGGGAGGGTGGCTCCTTCCACTTAAACAGCCCCTTTTGGAACAAGAGGGTTATAGAGGCAGAGACAGTTAGAAAGGGTATATTGCATAATATGAGTGGTATTTTCAGCAACAAACTTCAAAGACACGTTTTAGGGACCTGTGTAAAAGGGAGCATAACACAGCAGGTTCACTTTAAAAGATCTGCTGCGAACGCCTTGGTGTCAGATACCACGGGACACCTTCAGAGGTCTTGATACACCGCTGCCTGTGTTTTTTATGGCTTGAAGCCACTGCGTCCTGGACCCGGGGAGTCAAACCTGCATCCCCCTCCTCTTCCCGGGACTACAATGGAAACCTTTCACGCTTCTTCCTGAACAATAAAGCTCCGTCTATACCTTGGACTGTACTCATGGCTTTACCACGATGAAGGATTACGTGAAATAACATTCAAATGAGCCCTGAAAAAAAAACAAGTTGTGAACTTGTGGTGACCTTTCCGAATGAGCGTGATGAAGGACCAAACGGATACGTGGTGGAGAAATAAATCATTTTCCCCCATTGAACCAAACATGGCTGGGGAGCTTAGAAGAGCAGCAAGTTCTGAGGAGTGCTTTCTGTACCGACGGGGAAACCTCTTAGTTGAGGCCGCTGCTCTGAAATACCCGAGGCCATTTCCAGTGATAATCACATCAAAAGACCACATTGACATAATCACCTGCTCCTTTTTGTTTTGAGATAAGAGGAAGAAACAAGCTCGTTCTCTTTCCACTTCACCGCCTGTCAGTCAACATTAGCTCCGAAGCGTCAAATACTTTAAATCTGGGGGAAAAGTCGTCGACGGAGCTGATCAGAACTGTCACTTACGCTGACGAGCATCTGCGGGAAGGGACCCCTGGAGTTTTCAGGCACGTTGATGGGTGGGATCACCCAGTCCCTCTTCTGCCGCCGGAGCCCCGCAGAGCCCTCCGCCCTCGGCCACGGAAACATGATGACCGAGGGCGGGGCCCGGAGCGCCTCCTTCTTCACCTTCACCTCCGAAACCTTTCCCTCTTCTTCTCGGACCTTTGGAAATAACACACAAACAGCGAGTTAAAAACAGGTGGATTCATGTGGTAAAATGTGGACTAGTTTGTGATTATTGATGACAGTATCGATCTGCTGTTCCCTCAAAGAAACGACATTTGGAAAGGTGGAAGTCTACTCAGTACAAGCTTCAAAATATGTCCACATATGCACTCAATTATGTGTGCATACTGTATGTGTGTGTGTGTGTGTGTGTGTGTGTGTGTGTGTGTGTGTGTGTGTGTGTGTGTGTGTGTGTGTGTGTGTACGTGAAAGGGGTCACAAAGCTAGTTCAGACCTCGTCATTTGCACCCAGCTGTAAAACGCCTATTAACAGTAGACGTGTCCTAGCTTGGATTTAGTCCACCTCAGCAGACAAGTCATTCACACACGCACACGCGCACACACACTCCTCACACACTGCACTTCTACACTCCCCTCAGGCAAAGAGATGACCACCACAAGGCTGTCTCTTCCCAAGATGCTCAATCGCGGCACAAAAAGAAAGAAATGTTTTTGTATGTATTGTAATGTTTTTTTTCTATCTATCTATCCATCTGTCTGTCTATCTAGCTACCTATCTAGCTGTCTGTCGATCTGGCGATCTGTCTGTCTCTGTCTATCTAGCTGTCTGTCTGTCTGTCTGTCTGTCTGTCTGTCTGTCTGTCTCTCTATCTATCTGTCTGTCTGTCTCTCTGTCTCTCTATCTATCTATCTATCTATCTATCTATCTATCTATCTATCTATCTATCTATCTATCTATCTATCTATCTATCGATCGATCTATCTATCTATCTATCTATCTATCTATCTATCTATCTATCTATCTATCTATCTATCTATCTATCTATCTATCTATCTATCTATCTATCTATCTATCGTCCTCTCATATTTCGAAAAGAAGAACATTTTTTCCTGTGAATACATAAAGCAAACACGTTAAGAAACTGTAGAGACCCTGTTTGGGGGAACGTTCTGTCGTGGCGGTGATTAGAATCAAACAAAGCCCCAGTAAAGCAGTGCTGTACGTGCGCCTGAGGATGAGTGGAGCCACCAGGGTGCATCTAAGCAGATCCACTGCCCCCCGCCCCCACCAGCACTTCATTTAAATGACGTAGATTGACACACTCACATCAAGGTCACGTATTATCTATCGGCTTGAGGCTGCTACGCCGCATATGTGTATTTCTTTCTTCTTTTTTTCCGCCCTGCGTCTGGGATCCTCCCATACGTAGAAACGATCCAAAGTTAAGCAGCGGGGCAACATTCTGCTCCGGTTATTTTATCAAAAAATCTCAGGGTCGCAAGGCAGTAAAAAATAAAATATATATATATATTTTTTTAAATCACGACCACCATATCAAGCCGCGGAACGTCGATTCACGTTCCCCCGTCTCTATCACACTCTTGTCAGCCATGCCTCGCTCTCCACGCTCCCTCACTCCCCCGCTCCTCCTCCGGCGGTGTGCATTGTTTTTCCTCTCTCCTCCACCTCTCCTGACGGGCCTGACAGCTTGTCTCAATAATAACAGACTTTCTTCAAAGCAGCGGGCAGATGGAGCACTCGCAGGTAAAACACAGCCAACGCTCACCCCACCGGGTCTCCACACCTCTCAGTTTAACTTCCAGAACGGGAACATTCACTTCACCCGTCGACGGGCGACCCCTGCGTTAGCCATCCTCACGAGCGTGTGAAGGAGGTGTGGAAAATGCTGTTCATTAAGGGAGAAAATTATGATTGTGAGGGTTCTAATCAATGACTAACTCAGGGCAGACGTCAGCCTGAGAGGGAGAATGAATGAGTGTGTGTGTGTGCGCGCAGTGCGTTTCCATAGGTGGAACGTAAGTAGTCACAAATAATCTCATTCCAGTTTTCAGCTGTAACGGTACTTTATCGAGGATGACTAAAATACAGTTATTTTCGTCAAAATTGTTACTTTAGTTCCTTTGTAACAAGAGCCCCTTTCACACACAGTCAATTACTTGGATAACCTTTCTGGCAATGCCAGTGAGTTTCACAAATCACACATGCAGCTTCATTCAGGAACATTTCCGTCTTGAGCCTTTTCACACATGCCATGATAATGCAGGAATAGATGGGCCAAGGGACAGCCCGAGAAGTCACCCGGTCCCGGTCCCTACCCCCTGTGCTGTGCAAGAGCTACAGACAGATAAGCATACATTCCCCCATACTTTGCTTATGTTCTATTTCATCTTTTTACATTACTAGATATATATATATATATATATATATATATATATTTTTTTTTTTTTTTTTTTTTTTTTCATAAATTTTTTTACACATATATATCTATCTTATATCATGTCATAAATGGGAATAGATATACATATATTTATGCAAATTTTCCTATTTGACACTCACAATTCAAAATCTGACATGCCGTCAGATTGTTGTTCACCTTTTTTGCCTAATTGTATAATGCCAAATGTTTCGATTTTTATTTGCATTACTTCATTATTATTGCCTAGTGCTTGTGATGTGTGCTGATGTGACATCCATTCATCTATCCATCTATCCACCTCTGGTCAGGTGGGGGGCTTGTCAGTGTGTCTATGTGTGTGTGTGTGTGTGTGTGTGTGTGTGTGTGTGTGTGTGTGTGTGTGTGTGTGTGTGTGAGCGTGTGTGTGCGCGTGTGTGTTTGTTTCTGCGATATGTGAGCGTGTAAAACTACGAGTGAAAGCTACACATGTGGATTCAGCGGCATTAAAGGGGGCTCAATCACCACACATTTCCATATAAAAAGGTTAGTGTTTTTAATACCTATCCTGATCCTTTTTCCATTTCCTTCCCCTGTTGTAGCCTGCGTTGTGGTTCTTCTCGAGAAGTTAACAGGAGAAAAAAGCAGGATATAAAAGGAATAGAAGAGAAAGGCTGCTGGCACACAATGAAAGTCGGGGGTCGTGCGTTGTTCCACGCTGCATAAAAAGCAGCGCTTCTTCTTTGTCTCTACCTGCTTTCCTCACACAGACAGGGTCCCTCGGAAGGCTGGGCCGGGTGTGCCAGGAGAAACAATGCCTTTTAAAGATGACTTCATTACACGGACACCCAGGAGGAAAAGGCTTTTTATACAGCCCATATAAAGTACGACAAAACCGGCATACGGTGTGTGTTGTTGTACTGTATGTCTGTGTGAGGGGGCGCAAGTTGTTTTTGTCTTTTTGTGTGTTTCATGTTAATACGTGGGCGGCCGGTTGTGGTTGTGCATGTCGGAGGAGGAGGGCACGGCGTGTCAGCCTCATCACCCAGTAGCTGTGTTTTATAGATCAGGCAGAGAGCACAAGCAACAACAAGGAGGGTTGAGAAGGGTTTGGTTAAAAGAAAAGCAGGAGGTAAAGAAGCATAGGCTATGGAAAAAGGAAAAATATATGTAATATATATAAAAATATATAAAATTTATAAAAAATATATATAATATATATGAGAAAAATATAATATATATAGATAAAATATATATAATATATATATAAAAAATATATATACAAGAAAAATTAATTTACCATGTGTCTTTGATCAAAGCAAAAAACATTTTGATCAGTTGCACTGTTATCTCCTAAACTATAGCATAGACACCTTTGGATTAAATCACATCTAACAATTAAATCTTCACAGTTTGGGGTCACAGAGACGAAATCTTATCAAATGGGGTCCGTGGCCTAATGTGTATCAAATTGAGGGCCCTTGATATAAAAAAGGTTGAGAGCCACTGTCTCATGCAGTTCCCAGCGTCTACCTTAAGGGGAGCCAGAGCTCCTGAAACGGACCAAAGCACTCATTGTTGGTCCTTCGGGGCCTCGGCAGCTTGCTCACATCCTCACGGTCCGGAAGGTTCTTGCTCACTGAATCCTACTCCGACGCACCAGGCGGGCTACCAGGCGCGGTGTAGCCGCCCTGAACACACATGTTGGCACGCTTCACTCGTGCGCTGTGTTCCACGTTCGCTCACACATGAGCGCAATCATCTCCATATGCTCATGTTCGGGAGAACAAGCTCTTCCCCGAGCAAAGAGAACCCGGCACCTGTGCATGGCATCGGAGGCAAACCGGGTCTGGGATCCGAACAGATGTGAGCTATAGGCCCGAACAAGTGTGTTCTGTTCTCTTTTTTTCAGAGAGGGGGGGGGAGTGCATGTCGCACTTCCTGGGGTCAAGGTGTGTGTGTGTGGGGGGGGGGGGGGGGGGGGCTGCATTTGGAAAGCTGTAATCAGAAGCAGATGTGACCCCATCCCCTGAATAAGTGCTGCTCCAGATACTTTCATCTGAGCATGCTAACAGCTAATACCAAGTTCCTGAGGGCGGAGGGAGAGAGAGAGAGAGAGAGAGAGAGAGAGAGAGAGGCGTTTCTCCAGCAATGGTGGTTGAGCAATACTGGACAAAGGCTAATCCTCTCTCTCTCTCTCTCTCTCTCTCTCTCTCCCTCCGCTTGTTTGGTGTGTACATGCCCAAGTCCATTGTAAGTGTGTACAGTAAGAGAAAAGGGAGAGCAAAAAAACAAACAAAAAAAAGAAACACATAAGGTAAGAACAAGAGAAGGAGAAAGAAAAACAGTTTACGATCCAATTCTCCAGACGCCGAAGCAAATTGCGAACGACTGATACGAACATTTGAAAAAGAGAGAGCGAGAGAGAGATCTACATTCTATTCAAAACCACAAAAAGCCATCTGTCAAAAGATAAGAGATGGCGGTCGGGAGGAGGAGGAGGAGGAGGAGGAGGAGGAGGAGGAGGAGGAAGAAGAGGAAGAGGACAGCAGTCAAATTTTAGAACAACAGATTAATAATGTCTGGAGGATTCCAGCGTGTATTCGTTCCCTTTAGCCCCCCCACACACACGCACACGCACGCACGCACACACACAGACACACACACACACACACACACACACACACACACACACACACACACACACACACACACCCTATTGTTCCCTCAGCACACACACAATGTATAGTCCTTAAATTCCATATGCTTAATTCTCTTAACCTGACACTACCACACACCCAGCATATGGAGCAATGAAAGCCAGCCTGGTATTGAAATAATTCCTACTTGATCCTACATAATCCCCCATAAAAATAATAATAAAACAAATATAGCTGCAGGCTGCAATGCACGGGATTCAGGTTAGTTGCAGCAATTGCCCCAATGGCAACAATGGGATCAATTGAAGACAAAATTAAGACAAAATGGCCATTTAAGGAATCCAGGGATTTTTTTTTTCTACATAAAGCAGTGTAAAGTCATGGCCAAATGGTCAAGAAGATGGCACTAAGCTCCGCCCTAATGTATGGATTCATCATGATGACGCGATTTGATTGGTTGATGGTGGCCATTCTGTCTATTTTGGGTCCAAATTTGTAGGAGGAGTTACAAAAAAAGACAAAAAACCGAAATGGCACAAAATCACAACGCAAATGGACGCTGAATGAGATATCGCCATTGAAAGATATATGACTGCCATAATACCACCTATTAACCAAAGTACGCCAGATTTTTCACGGTGCCTCAGAGTCATATCCTGCGCATATCTACCAAATTGATAGGACGACTGATAGCACAATGCATTGATGATTTATGGGAGAGCATGTCAAATAGGCCCCGCCCGGACATTTTTAGTAAACTTCAAAAATGAATTGTGGCTAAACTACGGGGCGTAGCAAATGTCCACTGGGGAAATTGCATTCGGGGCAGTACAGACATTCTGTGGGCCAAGTCTGATGAACATTGGACCATAGCTGTAGGAGGAGTAAGGCAAAAAACATTTTGGACAAAATTCAAAATGGGGGAAAATCGATCACGACGCAAGTGGCACTATGCGTAATAGACTCGACATCACCCAAGGAATCCATGGATGGAAGAATTTCATTTCTACGACCAGCGGGTCAGAAGTTATTAGACAAAACGCACTTTGTGCTGGACCCCTAATAAATAACATGGAATACCAGGCACATTCTCGCACACACACACACACACACACACACACACACACACACACACACACACACACACACACACACACACACACACACACACACACACACACACACACACACACACACTGAAGCTATGTGAACAGGAGTCAGTGAGTGTGAAATGGATGCGGCCCCCCGGCCCCCGGTGCCATCGGCCCCAGCCAGCTGGCCGGGGTCCCGGCTCTTCCCCTGCTCGCTGCACTCTCCCCAAACCCTGCATGCTTTGATATCAGCCAGCCCCTGGCTACCCAGACATCTGGAAGTTATTATTCAACAGAGCGCGCCACAAAGCGCCATTTCCATAATGAAACATCACATTGTGCTTCCAACGCCCTACTTTTTTTTTTTTTTTTTTTTTTACCCCCTCCCCTCACCTACCTGATTGTTTCAATAAATATTGTAAATTGTGAATCCCCCCACTCATCAAATACGTGTGCAATAATATACGTGCAATAACACTGTACAACCTAGCAACAACAACCTACTAACAACCTACTAAATACATGTAATTAGTTATGAACATAATTTATACGTATACTGTATATACGTACATATATTTATACCCATACCAATAACTTATCCTGTGCATCAAATCACATTGTATATTCTGTATATTTTACATATTTGATTTTTAATTTATTTTCCATTCTCTTTATTTTACAATTATTATTATTTTTTTTTTTCTCAGTGTCCAAAAAAAGTATGTTTTTTTAATGCTAATTGTTGGCAGACACCCACCAATAATGACCATGACAAATTCCTAGTACAAAGTCATTCTCATTCTCATTCACATTCTGACCGCTCTGCTGTGTCTTGCTGCTTAAGGCTGAACACCATCTCCAGCAAATCAGCTCCGTCACATCATCTCCATCACATCATCTCCATCACATCATCTCCGTCACATCAGCTCCATGCATGTTGAGGTAATCCAACCGTATTTGGATTTTGGATTCTGAACTTCGATCTATCTTTTATTTAATGTCCTTTCAACTCAGTTCCTTAAATGCCTACAGTTAAATCACTGCAGATGGCGATGCAAATGGCCAGTTTAAGTATTTTTTTTGAAACAAGGATTGCTGCGGGATATCATGTACACAGAATGTTCTCTCTCTCCCTCTCTAAATAAGCTACGTATAAGAGGAAATGCATGACTGGCACCCAAATGTACACATGTATTACACATGCAACAGTAGATTAATATGAGTAAAGAAATTGCATTTTATTGGTCTAAATATGGAAATAAATATGGTAAGAAAACCAACAATTATTGTAACAATATTGGAATTAAAACAAAGCCTAAACAACAATTCAGTAATGATAGGGCTTTGAAAGCCCTATCATTACTGAATTGTTAAACTTTATGCGCAGTGCAAGTTGTTCGGAGTGACTTTTTGGTTACTCCGATTATACGATAAAAATGTTGCTTGAATAAGGAATAAACAGAAATGAACTACCATATGTATACTACTATACTATAGAAATACTATATATATTAGTAGTAGTAATATTCTATTATAGCTTGTTATGTTCTGTTCTGTGCTGTTGCTACAGAGAAAAAAGGTAAAAAAAAAGGTATTTATTTTGTTATTTCTTACCCAACCCAAACTGAAGTTAAACAGAGCTCCAACATCTAATTACTCTGGACTACCACAATCCTCTGTCAACAAGTTTCACCACCGGTGCCTAAATTCCCTAAATTTGAGGACAAAGGACAAAACAAAATGGCCACAGACTTTATTAAGACTGGGCTACATGCACACCCCCACTGCAGCATGGGAGTAAGATCAGAACCTCGGTTAAAAAATACCCCAGCCCCCCCGAATACAAACACACTGACCCCGAAAAATAAATGTCACCGGGTCCTCAGCGCATCTTTTACTCCGTTTATTGAGTCGGTATTGACATTCGCTTTAAACGCTAGGTACGTCGCTCTCTTGACAACATTTGGGAGATTAAACTGCAGAGAGTGGTTTTGCAGAAAACACATAATCAGCCAGCATCACGGATCTTTTACTCATTAAAACTAAGAGTTCCCTAAACAGCTGAATGACAAAGAGGAGCGAAAGAGCACAAACTGGCTGCGCCCGCATTTTTATTTCCCTTTGGAAAAATACACATTCTGTTCTATTCCTCCATCTAAACAGAAATATTAAACGCAGACCGCCTGCTTCACCAGCCAAGCCAAGCCCTGCACCGATACGCCGTCCTGTAGAAGTTTCGGGGCTTTAGGGGTGGATACTGCCAAGCTTGAAGAACAGTGTGGGGGAGATACTAACACATGAATGCATGTGTGTGTGTGTGTGTGTGTGTGTGTGTGTGTGTGTGTGTGTGTGTGTGTGTGGGAATGTGAGGCAAAATTTGGCGCAGGAAGGGCCATCACACGGGGAGAACATTCGTTTTACACATCGTTTGAAAGCTCTTGATGACAGACAACCCCAGTGTTATCAATAAAATGAAGATCGAAAAACACAAAGGAAGGCCGAAGAGGCCACATTCAATTGAGTTTACTAAACAACCTTTTAGAATAGTAATTCCCTTAAGCCTAACCTATGCTGACGTACAAGTAGTTCGTACTGCGTGTTTTGCCGTCTGCCGTAAAAATTCTGAAAATGCCTCTTTTGAAACAAGCGCTCGAACTGCAAAAGCGTATTTGTGTCCCCAGGACAAGAGAGGGCGCGAAATCAAATCTATATGTATAGTTCTCGTTCTCTATAGCTTAATCAAATAAGTGCTGTATATTGTGGTACTCCATGGGTGCAGGTGCAGGTTGGTATCTACGCTCGTGTGCTCTCAGTGGTTCTCCTGCGCGACTCCTCTGGAGCTGAGCTGAGCCTGTGGCCACGTGTTGCCGCCGTTACTCGATGTGATTAGCGGTGCAGCAGATAGCAGCTATCAGATCAGACGTGTGCAGCGCCGCGCTAATGAGCACGGCGGAGCCGAGGCTGCGGCCGCCGCTCCGCCGCCCGCCCCCCCGCCCCCGCGGACGCCCGCCAGAGGTTGCTTGGGAGAGCCGGGGGGGCCGCGGGGCGCTATTCCCTATTCCGGCGGAGAGCGGTGGAACTCGGTCGCGGGAAACCTCTAGGTCCGTGAATCCCGCCGAAACCGCTGTTTGCATGCATCCGACTTTTTGCGTTCCTCACCTCGTTGTCTTCCTCCCGGGCCACCGGGGGGTCGATGAGCGCCAGTTGCACCACGGTCTCCCAGACGTGTGCGTGCGGACCGCTGGCCGTCACTTTGAACTGGACCGGCTCGCTCAAGCCGGCCCCGTCTCGCCGGGCAACGATGGAGCCGTCTGCCCGCACGCCGAAGGCGGGGTCGCTGCTCGTGAAGACCACACCCTCTTTCCCGAGGCAGTTGTTAAACTTCACTGTGGATAAGGAGAGGGAGAGAAAGAAGAAGATGTAATAGAGAACGAGGGAGTCATAGGAACACAGGCTTTTTTCACCCCCCCACACACACACACACACACACACACAGTGAAGCCATACAGTGTGTGTTTTACTTGAAGAATAAATGGTTTTAAGTGATGTGACCTCTAATGACCCGTAGCGAAGAGTTCTACTTGATCAATGTTAACGATAGGGGTTACGGCAATTCAATAAGCACTCGTTCTCTGAAAAAAAAATCACCTTCCGCCATCCCATAAAGACCGATGTCTACATCTAGCTTCACTAATTAAGCATAATCATTAAACGGACGCAGTGTAAAAGCCCATTAGGTTGTATGAGCAGGGACTGAATTAACTGATTTAACCTGAGTCACTGGAGTCTGCTTGCCATATAGTGAGCTACACGCCCTACTGGCTTTAAGTGTGGCTAACGAGCTGCAAACGAGCGTAAAAATATGAAAAAATAAAATAAAATGCTCTTACCATAGCAACCTCACTATCACTGATTATAAAACAATAAACAGTAAATACACAAAGATAAGGACTCTGGTGGGCGGAAACTGCTGTGTCTCGATGCGCTGCTGATCTCGGTGGTCTGCGATTCTCGACCACAAGTCCAAAACCATCTCCCAAAACCTTTGAATTATGAAGCGCAGACATCTCTCTAATGCCATGGACACAAATCTCGAGATAAGGAATCTAGCGATGGGCGAGCAGTCGGATCGCCTTGTGAGCGGTACACCCCACGGCGCTCGGCGCTCACGGGAGCGCGCCATGACTTCCCTCTGATCTGGGGCTTTGCACGGCAATCTCCAAAACACCTGTAGGGGAGCGTGAAAATCAGGCCGGATTCATGTAGTCCGAACTTGGCATAAGGGATTATAACGTCTAGACGGCAACTCATGAGGGAACATCATGCCAAAGACCGCGGCTCAATCCCGCCTACCCTCCATCGCTTTCCCTTATCCTATGTACCCCCAGAGCAACCCGCCAAATCAGACCTCCACCGCACGGGGGAAACACAACTTTTTAGTTCCGCTTCACTGAGCCCCGAGGCTTTTTAAGGGCCTGCGCAAGGTTTTTGGCTAACCTCTCTGACAACAGACATCCAGAAAGACACTCGAATCCATTAAAACCTCCAAAAAAAAACAACCACTTGCGGTGTTGGCGTACGGTGGCAGGCGCTGAGAAAGAACAAGCGTCGGATCCTAGACAGTCGGAGATAGCGGGGAAATGGGTGGTTTAAGACAACCAGAGAGGTAGAAAAGCTTCAGCTGTACCACATCTTTTTTTTTTTACCTCTCTTTGTATGAGGAAATATTCGAAAAAAAAAAAAAAAAAAGAAGGGAAAAAGCTTGGTTTGGTTTATCCCTACCTCCTCTACTTTTTCGCTCTAATCCTTTGCCTACTCCCTCCATCCTAATGTTTTGCAGCCTCTGTGAGAAAAGATAATGCTTGCTGGGTGGGTGGGTGTGTGGATGGATAGATAGATAGATGGATGGGGGACGACAACAACAAATATAACATTTGGCAAACATGTGCGCTGCAAATATAAATTTGGACAGCGGCCTGATTATATTAACAAAACAGGAAGTAGAAAATCTAACTCCAAACCGGCTTTATTGTCACGGTAAACTGCTCATATCTGTGGACCAGTCAAATGGGAGGATATAACAAGCTGCAGGTGGCTCGTCATCTCTCTCTCTCTCTCTTTCTCTCTCTCTCTCTCTCTCTCTCTCTCTTTATCTCTCTCTCTCTCCCTCCCTCTCTCTTTTCCAGTCATTGTCTCCACGCTGGGCACGTTGCCAGCAGTGCAGCAATGCTGCGGTCATGGAAGGCGGAGGTCTGCGGGCTGTGGTCTCGAACGGGGGGTGGGGAGGAGGGGGGCATATTTAATATCTCACAGCCTGTGTGTTTGCACGTCCCATAGTGTGTGTGCTCTTGGGTTGTGTGTGGAAGCGCTTGTGATTATGCAGACTTCCACAGTGTGGTACAGTTTGAAAAACTCTTATCGGCAATGTCAAACGCATGAATTAGAGAGTAAAGAAAGTGAGGTTGTGCGTGTGGACTTGTGTGTGTGTGCATGTGTGTGCAGATGTGTGTGTGTGTGTGTGTGTGTGTGTGTGTGTGTGCGTGCGTGCATACGCGACGTATTGATTTGTATGATTAGCTGCTTGTCTCTGCGTCGACAAGCCGAACTAACTGCTCCAATAGCTGTGAACCAATAGAGTGACAGGCCAAGCATCCATTTGGAAATACCCAGAGGATCCCTCGCTTGGACCAATTAGGGGAGAAGACAGTGCCAAAAATACC
Organism: Zeus faber; assembly: GCF_960531495.2. Taxonomy (NCBI): domain Eukaryota; kingdom Metazoa; phylum Chordata; class Actinopteri; order Zeiformes; family Zeidae; genus Zeus; species Zeus faber. Next base: position 20,574,152 of record NC_137194.1, on the reverse strand, counting down.
TCCACTCTGCACACACACATGCACACACACGCACAAACAGAGCTCCACCTCCACACCAACACACAGTAGCAGTGATTATAAAAGATCAGCTCCCATCGCCACAGTGGAGCTCAACAGCCCCGGTTCCATACACAGGTTTTGTAAAGCCGAAGGCCGAGGCTCTGCATTGATCTGAAAGATAACGCCGAGAACCCCGACGTGCCTCGCAGACGGCCCAGATCCCTTATTTCTTGGCTGTGTCAAAGGACGACATCATAGTATGAAAACGCCACCGAGTTATCACTGCCAAGGTCTGCGGTTCCTGAAGAGGAGCGCACGGGCTCGTCAGCCGACCAGGGCAGACAGCACAATGCCGTTCTTCTTGCGCCCAAAATCATCCTCATTATTTTTCATTATAATATCCCTGTCCATTAAAAACTCTCGGCATGTTGGCGCACCGTGGCAAGAAAGACTCTCCGTCTCCGGGAAAGGGAGCCGCGCTTTCGTCGGCAGCCAGTGCTTGACCACGCCCCCTGGTCCGCCACAACTTGTTTTCAGCGCTTACATGTATTAATTAGGCAGGAGGAAAAGAGGGTGCACGAAGATGCCACCATCGCTCGCTGTCAATTGTGTGCCTTCAGGGGTGTGCGTGCGTGTGCGTGCGTGTGCGTGCGTGTGTGTGTGTGCATGTGTTGTGTGTGTGGGTGTAGAGTCGGCGCTTCCTATAGGTCACTGCGCGGCGTGTCCCCGTGCCTCGCCGTCACCTTTTTTGAGCGAAACAAAAAAAGCACTGTGCATTACGGGGGCACTTTCTCTACACGTTCGGGGTTTTCAAAATGTGGTCCCCCTTGAGTGAGGTCAATGTTTACTTTCACATCTCGTTTATCAACACCTGAAAATAAGTTCAAGTGTACTTATTGTTGAGTATATACACAAGGCAGATCTTTTGACTCCCTCACTTACTTTTTATAAGCCCTTCAAAATAGGGATTAACAATCGTATTTTCCTTCAGCAGGGACAGCAGGGAATAGTAATAATGCACCGAAGCTCCTTCCTCACTCTCCGACCGAGCTGACACAATGCAGTTGACAAGTGTTAAAATGGGAGCGGCGAGAGAAAAAAAAAAAAGAGAAGAAAGGATACAATAGAGGACAGAGTGGTGACGCCAAAAAGAGGGTGTTGAAAAGTAAGGTGAGAGAGAGAGAGAGAGAGAGAGAGAGAGAGGGACGGAGGAAAGATGGAGATGGAAGGAAAGGACGCAGATGGGAGTCATGAAAATCACTGAGAAAACTTGCCTCTACAAAGGTATTCTGGTGTCACGGCGTATTAAATAGTCCAATGCTAGTTGTATATTTCGTGCGGAAGCTGTGGGTTACACTGCTCTTCATCCATTTTCGGCAACTGGATGCTGGCTAATCAGAGAGTGCACTGGCTCTTTCTCACACGGACACATTGGAACGGAAGGGATCCTCAGATGGCTGTTTAAACAGGTTAATTGGGCCGGACTCCCATGAGATGGGGACAGATGGACAGATGGAGGGAGAGAAGGAGGGCTAGAAACAGGGGGGAAGGATAAAGTGGTCGGTGGTGAGGGATGGAGAGAGAGGGGGGGGGGGTGTATGGCTGCTGATTAGAGCGGGGAGTACGTGGTCTAATCAAGGCAGCCCGGAGTCGGACGGCGGACGGAGGAAAAAGACTGGATTGCAGGGGAAAACCACGCCCGACACGGTGCGAAGCTGCTCGCTGCTACTTGTGAATCTGACTCCAAGGCAGGAAATCAGCAGTAATCATTTTTTGTATATACATCAAATCCAGCTTTTATGAGGCAGGGCTTGGGTCCTTATTGCTCTTGAAATCGTCACATGTGCCCGAGAGCAGTAATCCTCAACATACTGCATTTACAGCAAAGGTCCTCAATTTGAAACGCATTAGGCCACGGACCACATTTGTTACGATTTTATTTGTAGATTCTGACAAATTTGTTGTTTGCGATGAAGTCCAAACCTCCGGGCCTGCCCATACTACTGTTTGGAGATAGTAGCTGTGTTGAAAATGAAATAAAGGTAATGTTTAACTTCATTTGGGATTCCGCCGGATTCTTGAAGGAAGACCCAATGTTGAGAAGCCCTCCCCCGGAGGGTCATAATAATTATTTGATGCAACCCTAACTGCCGACTTGATGATGACGGACAAAGTTAATGACTGTTACCAATGAAGTTATTGGGATGGAGACGTCATCAGACGTCCAATACAGCGACACGGCATAATGCAAATAATCAAACATCTCGTACAATTTGTCCCAAAACATGAGGCCATTATCTTATCCGGACTGAAAGAGCGGGCGATGACGGAGAGGGGCTTTGGGATGCGGACTCGCTTTTAAGTGAGCTATTTTGGATTCCTATGACACTTACAACTATAGAAAATGTGTGGGTGGGGAAACATTTGGGGTGATATTTATTGCAACCTCCTTTCTTGCGCTGACGCTCAAGGTACGACAGAAGTAGCCTGAGCGCACCGATAAGGGTTTGACACTTTGGCAGGGGATGCGGTTTCTCAATCGGAGCGGCGCTCGACATCTCAATGTGTGATATTTTGGAAGACCCTGCCATTGAACGGCCAAACAATATTTAGATTGAAACATTTTTCGTTTGGCTTGGCTGTCATTTCGAAACCTATGCAACCTATGTGGTTAGGAGGTTGGAGCATCGTTGGTGTGACGGAGGAGGGTTGTGCGTGTCACATAGGTATCAAGGAGTCGCCTTAGTCCCATACCGATAAAACGTGCTAATTTTCTGTATTGCAGGTTTGAAATACTCTGGCAGTTGAGTGAAGTCGACACAGAGGGATGGCGTCAAAGCATTCAAACTCTAACCCCGCCGCTGAACTTTCATGTTTCATTTTAAACCGCATCGCCTGGCGGAGAACTTATAATCATGTCAAACTTATAACAAGTGAATTCTGGATGAAATAAAACTGGTCTAAAAGGCTTGCGTTTTTAACTTCCTTTCAAGCGACATAGATAGAATACTTTTCTTTAACGTTCTGCATTGACAACACCTACTCTCGGCAGAGAGCATCGGTTTAAATAATCAAGGACATTTGTGAGATTTAGCACGATGTGTCTTGACTATCAATACCAACCTGATTGTATGTGTTTAATATTTATGGGACTTTGGAGGAATGAGGGGGGATGGACATTCCTGTTCCACTTGACAAGCGTAGACCATTAGGAGCGGACAAACAACTCTTAGTTAATTAACTGAGAAAGAATCTTTCCTACTTACACAGGGTTGCCACCGGCAAAATAGTTACGAGTGACTTTAATTATAGACTGTGCAAGCAACGTACTGTATGTGTTGGTGGCATGGTCTGGCCGTAAAGTTTTGGTCTGATGATACCCGGCGACAGAAAACTTCCGGGAAAACATCAAGAAAGGAGTGGTATATCCCGTAAAAAAATATATATATTTTCGCGCATCTTCTTCGTTTTTTGGCCCTTGCTTCTTTTCCAAAGGGTTATTTTTAGCGCAGAGAATATTAATTCTAGCGCCGGACAGTGTACCACACAGCGAGTCGAGGAGGATACAGTGTTCTGGATACGCTTGGCCAGAGGCGTCTTATGTAAAATTAAGCAGCTTTACTCTCTCTTTTGTTTGGTTGAACGCAGATACACTCCACTACACCACTTTACTTTTTCCTGGTAATAAAACCCAAAATGTCAGCGAAAAACATTCCGTAGGCCAAGTCCTGGAACTTTCTACTTTGGACGCTATAATACCTCAGGAATATTTTGTGCACTTTCTAGCGTCGTCGACGGAGTATTGGAAGGTAGACAGAGGTAAACAGACAAACAGACATGTGATTAAGTTAAATTGCACCTTCATAATCCCTGCAAGGGACATCTTACCGTTGTTTGCATGCATTGGCATAGACACACACGCACGCACACCTACATGCGCACAAACACTCACACACACGCGCACATACTCTACAGATGCACACACACACACAGACACACACGCACGCACGCACACACACAAATGCGGTGATTGTTTTCGGCTAATCAGCATCTCTCTAATGACAGATTAGTATTCCTCTAAACAAGCACAGAAGCGCTTGAACGCTCTCCATCCATTCTCTCCTGCCGAGCCGAGGCTGAGCTAGCGACAGCGCTCCAAACACTCACAGTGTGTGTCGCCGCTCTTTGACTCGCGTCAGCCAAATCAGAGACACGTTACAAAATAAAACACAAGCCACAACGCCGAGAAAAACCAAGGGGGAACTTCATTATGCATGCAGACAATCTTTGTTCTTCCTCTTGGATGTTAGTGCAGAGCAGGGGTGGACTGGTAATCTGCCATTTTCCCGGTGGGCAGATGCCCAGACCTTGGTGCCGATAGGATTTTTTACTTTTAATTGTCCAACGACCGAAGCAAGGGAAGGGGACCATTGGTTCATTTTCTATACTGACACTGGACTGGCACAATCACAACTCTAACTAGGCCCCACCCCTCCCCCTCTGTATCAGATGCCGTGGCTCAGAGCTCAGCAGATGCGCAGCTCCGCAGTAGATTTTGAACTGGGAGACTGTCAGTCCCGCCCCCCAAACCCGGCCGCCTGGGCCAAAAATGCCAATTTTTTTGTCCCGGTACAAGCCCTGGTGCAGAGACTGAAATAAAATGGATTGATGGGTGAGAAAGAATGGTGGAAAGAAAGAAGGGAAGAAGGAAATAAAGAAAGGAAGAATGAAAGAAAGGAAGAGAGAAAGAAAGAAAGAGCTGGAGACAGAGAGCGAGAAAATAAACGAGTCTTTTGGCAATTAGAGTCGGCTTTAGGGGTGATTAGGCGGAAGGCAGAGAGAGAGAGAGAGAGAGAGGGATCAGGAGGACTAAAGCCTCTTCCAAGCAGAGAAAAGCCTCCGCGCACAAGAAAAAAACTTACCAGAACTTTTTTTTTTTTTTTTGTGATAATAGTGTGTGCTGTTTTTTCTTTTTGGTTGTTTTTTTTGTGCTGAAAGCAGCATTCAGAATATCATAAACTCTGGAGAACCCGTCTCTTCTCGGCTCATCTGTCTGAGTATGGAAGTTGGACAGCCGGTTTCATTGCTTTGGGGAGTTACACAACACACACACACACACACACAAACATAATGTACACACGCACACGCACATTGGACGACAACACAAAAAAACCCCCACATTTACACAGCAAACCACAGACGATATCGCCATGCTCCTCTCATTTCAACACTTGACTCCCACTTCATTCAATTTGGCCTTTTACCCTGACTTTCTGCGGTTACGGGAGAGAGAGGAAGAAAAAAAAGATAGAAAGAAACCTCTGGTTGCATTCTGTGGATCAATAGCGTACAAAATCCACTGATGGATCTGATACTTACAGTATAGGTTGGCCCTCCCCGGGGCCTCGGTGCAGATATCCCCGTATCGCTTTACACTACACTGCGGAGCTGAAAGCTCCAAGCCAGAGATCAGATAGCATCTGACCGCAGAAGAGAGGGGAAAAGTGATAGAACAGCAAAGGAGAGCACCAGGGGTGGTGTGTGTGTGTGTGTGTGTGTGTGTGTGTGTGTGTGTGTGTGTGTGTGTGTGTGTGTGTGTGTGTGTGTGTGTGTGTGTGTGTCTGTGTGTGCATGCGTGCGTGCGTGCGTGCGTGCGTGCGTGCGTGTGTGTGTGTGTGTGTGTGCGTGTGTGTGTGAGTGTGCGTGTGTGTAAAGTGTTGGTGTGGCGGAAGTTGTCAGTGCTTGTCCAGGCTTTTACATATATTATGCAAACTTCCACAGTTTCCTATTTTTGTCAAAATGTGAATTGTTGATACAGTGGTTTATTGTTTATTGTTTATTGTATCATTTGTATTGCCTTTATTAGATGGCTCTGTCGGATACTCGACTCTGTTGGTCAATATTGACAATCAGTAGTCAGCTATTTCTGAATTACAATTTCCACGTCTGCGAGCCTGTATTAACTTATCCAGCTATTAATCTATTGATCAATACATCAATTGATCATCTACTGTATCCATCTTGTTTTTCAGCGTGTCCTCGTCACTTTGGGAAGGGTGTCGGGTCGGCTGAGTCCTGAATGGATTTGGGTTTGCTTGCCCAAATTCTAATTTCAGGGCCCCCTCATCTGTTCCCCACCAGAAACCAAAAGTTTCCAATGCTATTTGTCTGGGACACACATGCCAACGTCAGTGTCTGAGTGTGTTTTCATCCTTTTCCTTTCTACAAACCGCTGCATCTTTTCTCTTCCCTCGTGGAGGAGCGGAGCAGCACTGCAGCAAACTCTGTCATACAAACATAATAAAAAAGGAATAAAAAAAACGAAACAAAAAAAAACAAAACATAAAAAAAACGTCCTGGGGGTCAAAGGTTTTAAGTTTTAGACAGTTTTTCAATATTTGCCTCGGAGCAAGTTTTTTCGAATGAAAGGAACAAAAAATAAATAAATAAATAACCAAAACCATTTTAAATGAAAAACAAAAAAACAAAAAAAAAATCATTTTCACATTGTTTTCTCAAACTTCCCCGAGGAAACGCACAACACTAAATTGCTTTTTCCCCCTGCTGCTGGAGGAAACGGAGGCTGCAGTTCTTAAATCTAATCAAAATCTCTCTATCAAAACTTTGTTTGTTTGTTTTGCATTTTTCAATTTCAGAGCCCCCCCCCCCCCCCCCCCCCCCCCCCCCCATCATGGGAAAAACATGCAGGTATAATTATGACATCTGTACGGTGGATAAACCTTGTGGTTTCCCAATGTTGGAGGCTTACAGTATATCAGGACTTTCACCCCCCCGGAAAGATAGACATCAGACTGCAAAAATCCAGTTCCAGGGGCGGGGTGGCTGGGAAATGCAATTATGATTCTGAAGTTTCACAAAGGAGGGAGCTCAGCCGAAAGTTCAACCAACGGACAAATCAGGGCTTCAAGAAAATAAAAGAGCGGTACAGAAGAGCAAAAGGGACAAGGTTCAGTTGGACGATCCTTCTAAAAGCAATACTTATTGGTTCATTCCCCCCTTTATTGAACTGTCTCTTATTTAATCTCAGTGTATCGCACACGTGTATCTGTGTGTATCTGAGTGCATGTGTGTGTGTGTGTGTGTGTGTGTGTGTGTGTGTGTGTGTGTGTGTGTGTGTGTGTGTGTGTTTGAGTGTGTGCATCCCTCCAGCAGGGCTATGGTGTCTATATATAGCTGCATGTCTGAGCCAAGGGATAGGCAGTAGTCACTGACGATCACTAACAAAATCTCCTTAAGGACACATGTGGGTTTGTTGTGTGTGTGTGTGTGTGTGTGTGTGTGTGTGTGTGTGTGTGTGTGTGTGTGTGTGTGTGCATATCATTTCCCCATCACTGAGCGCTACTGTCAGCAGAATCAGTGGGCTTTGCATCGAGGTGACCAATACATATCAAAACTGTCATATAGATGTTCCTCAGTGCCTGTAGGCACCGACGCAGCATATCTCAAGGATATAGTTTGGATGTGCTTGTTTGTCTGTGCGTGTATGTGTGTGTGTGTGTGTCTGTTCCAAGATAAAGCATGAAATGCCCACTCATCTAATGCGAGGAGAAACCTGTTTGCCTGTAAAATAAATGTATATAAATACGTTTATAATAAATAAATAAATATAAAACCTCTCGTGTGTAAGCAGGCGTAGTCACTTCGCCTCACTTCAACTGTTGATAACGTGCACGTTGCTATGACAGGCCAATTAGTTCATCAGGTAACACCTACACACACACACACACACACACACACACACACACACGAGGCTCGAAGAGACAATCACAGCGGCTCGAGGAGACTGGAGGCAAGAGGTACCACACGAGCACACACAAACACACACAAACAGGGTGAATCAGCCCCAGCAGCCCCCGCTGACCATCCAGCAAAACACACACACACACACACACACACACACACACACAGACACACACACACACACACACACACACACACACACACACACACACACACACACACACACACACACACACACACACACACACACACACACAGTGGCATTGGCAACAGCTGCATACATATTGTTAGTCAGCCTGTCAAAGATGTGACAGTAGCCTTCATTGCAGCTAATTGTAGTGCAGTCTAGCAGGAGTAGGCCCTGGAGGTCCCTGGGAAGCTATGTGCATTGATATGTGTGTGTGTGTGTGTGTGTGTGTGTGTGTGTGCGCGCGTGTGTGAACATGCACTTAGGTGCTTAGGCTTTAGAGCGAAAAGTGGGTGTGTATGTGTGTGTGGGAAAGGAACTTATAAGTTAAGTTGTTCCTGACTGCGTGTATGTGTGTGTGTGGTCTGCTGACTGTATGTGTGTGTGTGTGTGTGCGTGTGTTTGTGCGCGTGTGTGTGGTCTGCTGACTGTTTGTATGTGTGTGCGCGCGTGCGTGCATGCATGTATTTAATGTGTGGTCTGCTGACTGCATGTGTGTGTGTGTGTGTGTGCGCGTGCTGTGTACAGGGAGAAATAAATTAGTAGTGTGAGCAGGTTTCTCTGACAAGTCCTGTTAATGAGAACATCCTCCAGAGCCTTTCGGACCGCGGAGAGAAACGCGGCAAGCTTCTGAGGACAGAGCGGAGAACAGTAAAGATCCTGCGCAATTATCGCGCGCCATCTGCACGAGGAGGCCGAGCGTGTGATCGGAGGGAGAGAGGAAATCAGAAAAGTGTCGGCGAGAATGATCAAGAGAAGGACGGGGGAGGCAGAGGAAGCCGGAATTCAGTTTTATTTCCAGATTTATTTTAACTTTGGCTCCCCTCGCATTCCGCTCCCACCGCGAAGGGCGTTACCGGCGAGGACGTTTGCACGGAGCAACGCCGCCGACGTTGGAACCTTTCACAGGGGTGGGAACAAAACTCCCCTCTGGCAAACAGGTTTCAGAGATGTGCAGCATTGTAGAAAAAGTCAAAATTGCCAAAGGCGGTTGTCCCCAAAGGGTGTGCAATAGCTCCCCCTCAGCGAGTAAAAGTGAATAATATAACAGGGTTAGAGCGTTGCATTCAAAGCGCTGAAACATAAAAAAGGGACAGTGCCCGGAACGGGAGAGAGAGCTTCCCAAAACTTTCGACTCCGGGGTGAAAACGGCGACGTGGCGCGGGCCTTTGATTGTTGTCGGTGCTCTGTGTGCGTCTGCGTCTGTGCTGTCGGACACGTGACTGAGTTAAGTGTCCAACTTGGCGGCGGTTGACTCACCTCCACCTGGCTTAGTGACGCAGAGCCAACTGGCGCGGCGTGACTTTTTTTCGGAAATCACAAACAAGTGCGGAAGGGCTTAGAAAGGCGAGGGGCGCGCTTGGCTGTGTAGCATTACCATGATTCATCTCCACAAAACTGCGAAAGCTCCTGATAATCGCTTTAGCTAATCCTCGCATGCGGCGGGAAAAACAGGCGTGGAGAGAGCGAGGGGGAGGATCTCCAACCCTGGGGGGGTAGCGGCTAAACCGCGGGCGGTTGGTGGGGATGGTGACGGCGTGGTCAAAGTGTGTGTGTGTGTGTGTGTGTGTGTGGGTGGGTGGGTGTGTATTGAGACATTGGTAACAGGATGAAGGATGGAGGATTTGCACCAAGGTAGAGACCCCCCCTGTCAGTCACACTTTGTCACTCGTGGCTCTCAGCTCTCACAAGAGTGTCCGCGTCGAATCGAGAGCAAAGAAAACTCTGAGCGGAGGCGAGCGGTGGAGAGGTGCGAGGAGGGGTGGGGGTGCTGAAGTGAGAAAGAAGGCGACTTTGACAATATTAGACACGCTTAACGCTGGGGCCCTCACGCCTAATTATTGAGGGTTCAAGTTTGGGACGCTGGGGTGCGAGGGAAGAGGGAAGATTGCGAGAGAGATCGACAGAGAGAGAGAGAGGGGGAGGGAGGGAGGGATTGATCAAGACAGATATAGATCAAGAGAGATAAATATTGCAATTCCCTCTCAATGTATTTGGGACTCCCGAGGCAACAACGATCCGGATTGCCCCGTTGAAGCTTCCGCCAAGGAAAACGACTGATCCAGGTGCAGCGATTTACTCTGTCATCTACTCACTCACTTATAAAAAAGGATTGAAATTCGTCGACCATTTTGTCCTGTCTTGGAAACTGAATTCTGACGCCAACGCTCGCATCGGACCCTGACTTTGACATAATCGTTATCCTCCATGGTCGGTCCTGACGGAACGGACCTGCCCTGCTTCTCTTCCTGGATGCTAGATGCCTTCACGGGGCAAATGGAGCCTGGCCTGCAGGCACCGAGGCCACGGGGAGCCCCTCACTGGCGTCTCCAGGTGCCCGCCGCTCGCCGATGACCCAGACCCCACCGCCGTGCCGCCTCACAATAACGGGCGAAAGGTAACCTCTGACGGGCCAAAATGTGGAACGGTGGAGTCCGGGGGGAGAGGGGGGGGCGGAAGACAACAAAACAATCTGCGGGAGTGTTATCGCAGGCCTTGGAAGTTCAGCCACGACTTTGCTTTTGAAAGTGCACGGAGAGAGAAAAACAAAAATGATCATTGTCGGCGAGGGGAGGAATAGCTGAGCAGTATTTGATGAGCGCTCTTAGCCTGTAGCTATAGTGCATTAGGCGCTGATCCACCGCAGCCAGCTCCCGCGCTGTTAATGTGGAGCACATTACAATGGCACAATGACTTATGATCGCCATTAAAGAGCAAATGAATCAGGCTTCACAGCTGGATTTAAATGGCCACATTGCCACCGCTGTTTGCCGCCTATTTGGAAGCCGGCTGTTGTGTCCCTCCTCTACCCCCCTCGCCCCCCGCCGCCACAAGCCACCTTATTAGATCTGTTTTCGGGGTCAGGTCTGATGTCTCCGTTCACAGTCGCCGCGCAACCTCAACTTCGCCCGAATCGACGACGCCGTACCTTTGAGGAAAGCTACGGGAGCGTGGCCATGCTCGTGTCTCTCGATGCAGCCAAACCCCCCTCGCAGTCTTTTGAAGCCGTAATTCCCCATCCTGGTCTCCTTCTTTTCACGGCGCCGCGGGGCGGATGAGAGCGGCGCCCACTTTAACGAGGCTCGGAAGAGAGGGGTGGTGCGGGGGGGACGGGGAAGGTTGGACACATAAGAGAAGAGGACCATTGTTCTCTCGCCCGCCCTCGTTCTCTCTCACCCACGTGTTCGGTCTCTCCCTCTGGCCGTGAAATGAATGAGAGGCAAAGTGTGGGCGGGAGCTGACACGGGGATAACGGCGACGTTTTGTCGAGACCTCGCCTCGGGGCTTTGTCTCTCGGCACATGAAGGAGGAGGACGGCCCGATGCGGAGAGAGAGCGAGAGAGAGAGAGAGAGAGAGAGAGAGAGAGAGTGAGAGAGAGAGAGAGGCCGCGCAGCTCAAAGTCGACGGCGCCGAAGGTGCGTTTTTCCAAAGGCCACGGGCGCCTCGCGGAGAGAGGAGAGAGGAAGAGAGAGAGAGCACCGATGACGTGGAAAGAACCTCAGCCGCGTCTCTCCCGACGTGCAACCGAGACGCGACTGTTCGGGAAAATCCGAGCGCAATTCCATTGAAAACCACCGATGAATCGTAACGAGAAGAGCGTTCGATAGAAGAATATCCTCGAATGAGCCGACCAGGACCCTGGTGTTTAGTACCTGCTTCGCTTTCAGCAATGGAAAAGTTGAAGTTTGCAGCGTTTAAAAGGCTGGGGTTTCTTTTGTTTGGTGATTTTTTTGTGTTCCGCATTGTAATAATGTCATCAAATGAAGGCATTATGGCAATGGCTGCTTCTAATTACCAACTGCTGTTTCTAGTCAGACAAAACAAATAAACAAACAAACACATAACCAATCTAACATCTATCAAACTTTTTCTCCCTGGGTAAGATGAGGCTCCATTTATTTGAAATCCTGCTGGAACGTGATTTGTCGCTGCGCGCGCCCTCGCTGTGCATCACATCCCCAGCAGATGCTTGGTTACGACTGAGCCTCTAAAGGGACAAAACACTTCAAGGCGTTTAAAAAGAAACATCAACTAACAAACAAACAAACAAACAAACAAACAAACATACCAAAAAAAAGAAAAAAGAAAAACCAATAAGCCAGGAGAAAAATCATGACGCACAAAGCTCTGTAAAACAGATAAATAGATCAGTGAAAATCAACACAATAACTGCGTCAGCGCGGGGACAAAAAGCCTGCGCGGCGAGACGGCGGCACAATGAGCACGGCGAACATACATCACATTCAATGGCTGAGTCACCGTCTGCGTCGGGCAAAATGTTATGCTGAGTAATGATGCCAAAAAAACCAAGAGGAGAGTAGTTTATCTTTCACTATGTGGGGGAGTAATATGAGCTTCTGGTAAACCGGATTCACTGGTTTTTCCCTGTCAAATTGGATCGTCGGCTGACACACAAAACGGCCGAGACAAACATCCCCGCCCGCCGCCTCATTAGCGAGCTGGCTGTTCGGTCAAGTGGAGAAGACGTCGTCCCTCGTGAGGAAAAGTTTGTCTCTTTTTGGAGGATTTGTCTCTGAGTGACTCAGTAAAAAGAAGAAAAAAAAAAAAAATAATCTTGTTCGATTTTCAGATTTTATTCCCCGTCTATTTGACTCGGTTGCCGTGAGGAGAGCTGGAGGGAGTCGGCTCAGCTCCACGCGCCGAATGGAATTCCCACGCAAATCACTTTATTCCGTCAAAATAATGTATTCCGGTGGAATGGGAAGTCCAAGTCTATGAACGATGTGTGTGCTTGGAAAACGCCTCTTCGGCCGGAGTCCCGAGTCATTTCAAAAGATCTGTTCGCTCCAAACTAATCGCTTGTGAGTCTTTCATCGCTCGCCCTCTCGCGGTGGTCCACACGAGGCCGAGGGCTGGTGCAGGTTGTCAGCCCGAGTCATTATTAACTCCGCCGCGAGCATCCAACTCATCTGAATGTGACCCGTCGGTCTCGGGGCAACCAGACCAGAGGCCCCGGTCCGACCTTCTGGCCTCTCCTTCCCCAAGGCACAACTTTGGATAATCTGGATCAGGCAGAGGGAAAAAAAAAACAACAAAAAAAACCAAAAACATAGAAAAATACTTCCAGCAGACTCTTGAGACTTTAATTAGAAGTTCACTGTGAACTCGACCTTTCAACTTCCTGTGTTTACGTGCAGGATACCGTCTGGTAATCCCTCAGCCAAACGTGGGCTCACGCCCGTACGTAACGGGGCGCACGCCTCCATAAAGCGGGTTAAAGAACAGTGCGACGCCACTCGACGATGCGTTAAAATGAATGCGGGGGGTAAAAAACTAGCGCGGCTGAAGAGATTAGCCCTATTTAATAAAGATGAGAAAAGCTGTCGGTCACGCCTGCACCAGGTAGAGGGTGTGAGACGCTGCGCCGGGCGGCGGGACACCAGATGCTTCACACTGGGGTTTGACATTGGCCATAAAAAGGACACGTGGGGAGGGTGTCGGTGCCTGCAAGCGCTGGAACCGGGGGGGTTTGGGGGTGAATTGAGGATTCCAGCTCGCTCTGTGAGCAACGCTCGTCCTGCCCTGGTTGACTTCTGGTGTAATGCTGTTTCAACACGCCAGCTCAAACGGCAGCTCGTTAAAAAGGCAGTAATAGGTCACCCTTCGAATGGTTTCGGAGAGATTCACACTTGACCAACACTTGACTTTAGTTCTGCAGTGTACTTATACAAGGAAAGGCTTGATTACATATGCTAATATAATTAATGAATAAACATTCAATTCATGAATACATGAATTATTTAACTCTGCGTGTGTGATTGGATGCACTAAATAAAAGCTACTTGTGAATCTTTTTATGAGAAATCATGAATAAATGACTGCATGAATGAATGAAGGAAGGAATGGGTGAATGGAGGAATAGAAAGTTCTCACTGTGGTGCAAAGGGTGTGGATCGGTGAGTGTTACTTTTCGGGTCGTACCCACGCAGCAGCCCTCCATGCGTAGAGTGTACTTAAAATGACGTCAGTGTAAGACAGTGGAAGCGAGGGCCGTGACATTTCATCAAATCAAACGCAGTCTTTCACGAACCCAATCTTCTTTGCCATCTTTGCGTTTTATGTCACGTCGCATAATTTTACCATATTCGTTGATGTTCTTCATCGTCATAACCCTAAACCCATAAATGTTCATACCAAAAGACATAAACTAAATGAGTACCATGCCTCGCCTGTTCATTACTCTATTTATTTGGTTGTTAACATGCTGCAATATAATGCTGTGTATGTCACTGTACATGAATGTTCATAACCATGTCGAAATGTACCTGTGTCTTTTGTCGTGTGTGTAAAATAGAGAATCTTCATGCACACTCATGTAGAGAGTGAGTAGAAAGAAAACATTTCACGAAAACTACATTACCTGGTAAAATGGAAGTCAATTTGACATTGGGAGTCGGGGGGAGAGTGCTTGATAATGAGGTAAACAGAAAGCACTCAAAACGCATCTCTACATTTGTTCTCTTCCACTTTTGCACCAGAAACTGTGTGAGCCCCCAGGTGAGAGCAGGTAGCCTCCGTTGCTCACGCTCACCGCCATGAAAGGGAGATGCGGGGAAAAGAAGGGCAGAGTGAATAGAGAGAGGGGATGGAAGGATGGAGAACAGCAGGCTGTAAAGCACTGGAAGAGAGTCAGCCCTGCTCACATCAACCTGCATGGGTGTTGTTCACACACACAATCAAAGACAGAAAGCCAACGGAGCTGGAGGAGTGGGTGCAATTGAAAGGCTGGGTGGGAGGTAGGAGGTGGGAGGTGAGGGCGCTCCGTCTTCCTACTTCTGACCAGGTGTCTCCATGAGACCCTCCTCTAATGGCCGGGTCACACCGCCGGCGGCGGGGCGCTGCAAAGCGACAGGCTGCAGTGCATTTCAAACGGAGCTGGGCTTCATCCAGCTGCAGGGGGCGGAGCGACGACCCGGCGGCGAGCGGACAGCTTCACGGCGACAAGGAAAGTTGAGCAGGTTTCAACTTTATACAAATGAGCAGCGCTGGGCGCCGGGAAGACAGCCAATAGGAGGGGAGATACCCTCTCAATGGCGCTGATCCTTGTAAAATGAACGAGATGACCACTGCGTATTGTTCCTATTTTTTTTAAATGAAAAACGTTCCTTGAGCTATCAAAAAAATAAGGAACCTGTCATTTTGTGTTTCGCCAACGAGGACAATTCTTTAATTTAAGGGATGGATGGCAAGATTATTCGGGGAATTTCTTTCGAGAGGTGATTGAATTTGCGAAGTAAACGGCTACATCATTTTAATAAAAAAAACAAGTAGAAACGGCGCCATCCATCTACAGTATATAATGCATATGAAATATGGAAAGGGAGAGAGGTTTGAAATGTCTGGCGCACACACAACAGCCAGTCGATTTTGGGCACGGCCACAAACGGCAGGTGCACAGAAGCCCCGTCGCCAGCGGTGTTCAAGTTCAAGTTCAAGTTCAAGTGATTATTTGGCACATACGTATACATACGGTCATACATATATGTAGTGTAATGTCATGACACCCGGTGATTACGCACAATAAGCTCTAAAAGCTCGAAAAATACTAAAATGTGCGTAATCGACACAAGGTGCTTGCGCAGCTGTGACCCTGCCATTACTCCACGGTACAAAACGTTACCTTCCTGGGTTTTTTGTAGGATTTATTTTTATAGTTATGTATATATTACTTGAAAGCTACATAGTCTCGAGCCAGAGCATAGGGATTTGTCAATGAGCACCAACCATTACGGCCAATTGTAGCTACTGAGGAAGTGGTTTGAACTGCAGTTCAGCTTATAACCACTAGGTGTTGGGTCCAGAAAACCACCAGCCCAAATGGAAGTCAAAGGAAAAAGGAGCCCTCTCGCTAGAAATAAAGTCCGTTGGGTAGCACGCTTTTCAACCCTTCACCATCTCAGATATAATAAAATGAAAATACTGAATAAACGTCCTCAGCTTTCAAAATAAATTTAATTGATTGGCAAACTATGAAATGGAAAAATCTAATGTGAGAATAGCATTAAAGTAAATTAGAGGGCTCATTTTCATTTTTACTGCGCTTACTTAAATTGGCCTCTTAAAGTAGCTGACTATGGAGATGGCACACACACTCACACAGAGAAACTGAATATATTTGTGTTTGTGTTATAACATTTGGAATTCTGAGCCTCATACAAGTAATATATTATGAATGAAATAATGAAAAACATTTTATAATGGAAAAAAACAGATGCACATGCTTTGGTGTTGTTCAGTTTCAGTTTTGCTGTATTTTGTTCATATTTTAACGGTAATCCATTCTTAGTTTCGTTTGGCTTATGTGAAGCTCCCTTCATCGGCGTGGAAATGTTTTCCATTTTTGTGTGCGAAAATGTCGGCCTGCTTAAAGAACACATTAAAAAAACGAGAAAGAAAATAAATATTTAGGCAGCGGTGTTACCATGAAATAAATCAAATAAATTTGTGTCCATAGGTGAAAACTGAGTGAGAACAAAAATACAAAAATATAAATGAAACTTTAATTTACATAATTTTCAGTTCACACACACACACACACACACACACACACACACACACACACACACACACACACACACACACACACACACACACACACACACACAAACAGTTGGCATTCTATCACTGATTTGTCGCTGAGCTGCTACAATGACAGACAATGGAAACAACACACAACGGTGATTATTTCAGAGGGAGCACACAATAGCCTTTGTCTACAAGCAGACAGCACCAGGGGAAACAGGCTATAGAACGGCAAGTCAAATCTAATCGATAGGACTCAAAACAGGATTCGAATTTGCTTCAATCACCTGATGAAGATGAAGTGACGTGTTAAGTGATCTGAGCCGCACGCCGCCCCGGGGGGCCTGGCGCACGTTTGATACAACAACCTCTCACAAACAGCTGTAGATTAAGGCCGGTCTTTGCAAAAGACCATAAACGTTAAATCCTTATTTGCGTCACCTAGAGCGCACCTTGAAAAAAAAAAAAAAAAAAAGTCCTGTTAAAAAGTTTGCAGTGCATAAATTGTTGAAGACGGAAGGGGATGGGCGCCTCCTGCTCAACACATGCAGATCGAGTGACCTGGCATTTGGAAAAGCTAGTTTACGGATGGCCGAGCGTTTTAAATCAAAACAAACTCTTTAGAGGTTTGTCCTCAACACATTTTTGGTGAAATGTGGAAGACGTTCCCTCCGTAGTACCTGTTCACACTAATACACAGACAGACACAGACGCTGAATGAAGCAGCGTTTCTGTGAATGAAGGTGAATGCAATGTAATCAGAACCTTCCCTGTAATGTGAAGGAATGCTGAATCAGACTCCCACCGCCAGTAAACTTGTACTTGTTGTAGTTCGTACGCGTTTCACGGCTTTCTGCAGTAAACAACATTTTTTTTTCCCCCCTTCTACAATGTAGTCACCGCACTCAAGGCCTTGAGGTGTGAAATATCTGTGGATGTTCGTGGATCCAGCTCTGCCAGACCTCAGATGGTTTGGGAGCATTTGGATAATTTAGAATGGAGGCGTCTCTGACAAAACCACCGGATGCTCCGGCGCTCCGGGAATAGAATCAAACTCAAACCCCCGGCTTCATACAAATAGCAACTAATGAATTAGCAATGAGTCAAGAACAAGGCTCCAAGAGCCATCCCCTGTAAAGCCAGACTGCGAGATGTGTGAGAGCAAAGAAGGGGTTGCTAGGAAGGTTAAAGGAGCGGAAAGGGACCAGAATGGCCATTGCAGTTTGTATCCATGCAGATTGTGCATGAGATTTGAGGAAAAGATAGTATGTACACACACACACACACACACACACACACACATATATATTTATATATATGTGTGTGTGTGTGTGTGTGTGTGTGTGTTTGTGTGTGTATTTAGCGTCATTTGGCAGCTTTCGAGATGTTTTCCCACATTTGAAAGTGGAGAATCAGAGCTTCCAAACAAGGTGTCACTTGTGCAAATCAGGCAAATATTTTTAAAGCTATGACTTGTGAATGACAAGGGTGTGGCAAACTGCGTGACGCAAAGGGTTTTTCTTCTTCGCCGTTTCACAACAGTGGCTCCGCGTGTGTAAGAGTAGTACGATTTAAAGGTTGAACTCTATCAAAAACGGTTTCACATTGTGACTTCACATCACATGGAATATGGATGAATGATCTTCACCTGGACGCTGGCTTTAAAGGAAACCATCGATCTGTGTTATTCAGCGCTGTTCCGCGTCTCGGTAAATGAACTGTGTTTCCCCATTTAATCTAACGGGAATATTTAACTCCAGGGTTTTCCAACACTTTTCTCCTATTTATAAATGAAACTCGGTTTTGAAAATATGTTGAGAGACAAAAAAATACACAAAGGAACACGAATCTGCAAAAATCTAATTTTCCTCCAAGAAAGGTTTTTTCAACTTATTTGGCTGTTCCTGGTGATTTTAGAAATGTGCGAGATGGTGGCTTTTGCTGTGGTGGGAGACACACACACACACACACACACACACACACACACACACACATACAGTGTATATATGTAAATACATATATATATCTATATATATATATATATATATATATATATACACGTACTATATATATATATATAGTACGTGTATATACTTTTCTTTTCCTCAAATCTCATTATGCACAATCTGCATGGATACAAACTGCAAAGACCATTCCGATACCATTCTGGTCGGAACGGTACTGGAAATATATATGGAGATGATTTTATATATATATATATATATATATATATATATATATATATATATATATATACATATATATATATGGAGAGAGAGAGAGAGAGAGAGAGAGAGAGAGAGAGAGAGAGAGAGAGAGAGAGAGAGAGGAGAGGAATATATATATAAACAGGTTATATACTGTATATAAATATATAGTATATATACAGAATATACTCCAGGACTATCTCACTGTGTGGATGTGCAGTCAGAGGAGGGGAGCAGCTTCATTTTTCAGTGTGTGGCGCAGGCAGGGCAACACTAAGAGGTAAACCAGATGATGGAGGGGCCGATGGTTCGCCTCCTCCCCTCGCTCGCCGGCCCCGGGTCCAGCCTTGTTAAACCCTGAGTCTGGAGCTGGGGAGCGGAGGAGTGCACAGCGGCAGGTGCTGCGCTACCCATCACATTCACAATGGGGAATACGCTGTTGCATTTACTCCTAAATCAGAGTGTGGCGGGGGGTCAAAAGGGAGCTAATTTGTTTGTTTGTGTGTATACGTATGTGTGCGCGCGCGTGTGAGTGTGTGAGTGTGTGCGCGTGTGTGTGTGTTCGTATATAGGTATGTGTGTGTTTGTTTATGTGTGTGTGCATGCTTACGTGCGTGTGTGTGTGGGCGTGTGTTTGCGTGGGGATACAACGCACTTTGCGTTGTGCTGAGTTGCAGCACTGGACTCGTTTGGTGAAATCTCTCTGTCTGTCTGGTCTCTCTGTCCGAATATCTAATCTATAGATTTTGGTTGTGATTATAAAAAACTCAACTCTCCATTCTTCTGTTTTTGAATGATGCCGATAATGTATTTTTGTATTTAGTCAGGGGGCGGGGCTTTGGAAGGGGCTGGGGTGATTGCACTGGGCCTGTGACTACCAGCTTAATCACACAGGAATTTCATGCATGGTTGGTGGTAAATTTACAACAATGTGGCATGATTCAAATAAAACCGTTACATTAGTTAAATAATTTTGAAATATTGTGTTGCATGAATAGCCGTTTTATTTGCACGCTCATAGTTAACGTCACAACATGCAGATGTACGAGCGGAATCGCCTCCAAATGTATGCTGGGTAATACATGCTGCCTTCATCATCATGGCCGGGTTCACCCGCCGATTTATCTGTAATTGATGAATCATCTCCACAGCCTGAATGAGTGTTTTCTCACTTTCTCTTCTTTTTCCTTGCTACTTTTGTTTTGTTGCCTTTCTTAAGGACATGTAGTTTATTTTGTGATTTGTGTTGTTTGTCACTGTTGTTCTAGGTTAGCTTGCTTGCTGTGGTTACTGCCGGGCAGATGCTCACAGCTTGTGCCGTAGGGTGTGGAGCACACTCGCCGGCATGCAGTGAAGCTCACCCCAGCAATCAGCTGCTCCATGGAGGAGTGCAGTTCAGCAGCAGGTGAGAAGGGGGGCCACTCCTCTGTAAAATTTGCTAACAGAATGAGCCTCAGGGTGGTGTTTTTTCTGGACAGTGTGTATAAAGTGAACATTCTTGCGGAAAGCGGAGTCATCTATGACACTTTTGTCCCCATTCACCCTCTGACCAACTCTGCCAAAAGATTGACCATTTCCAATGTGCCCCCATTCATTACTAATGAAATGTTAGGAAAGGAGCGGGCCAGATTTGGGCACATTGTTCCCCCACTAAATTGTTTCCCTTAGGTTGCAAAGCTCCTCAACATAAACACGTGTTTTCCTTTAGAATACTTTAGGTCTAAAAGACAGTGGTGTGGGGATGTTGTGGTTTGGGCAGCAACGCCTGACCTGGAACTAGTTGATTGGGATCAGAGTGGCTGCATACCTGTTGCTTGTTGGTTGGTCTAACGAGCAACAGGTAAAAGCCCCATCCCCACACAAACTCAGGATAGGAGCCCTGATGTTACACATGTCTATCTGCTCCTGGCTAATTCCAAATGGCCAACTCTCTACAATAAACTGGTGTTTACAACACCAGACTTCTGTGTCTCTGTGCCGGAAGGCCCTGGAAACTAACCCCACACAAGTGGTGTGTGGTTAGGCGAAACTTCCACACTAGCACCTGTACAGAGACTCTCTGGCACAGGGAAGGGACACGGAGGGATTGTCCGAAGATGCCTTGGAGCCAACAGCGGGTCAACTATCGGCCCCAGAACCAACCCTTAGCAGCTAGCTCCTCCACTCAGCAGCCACCGCCGGGATCAGCCGGCAGCCCAGCAGCCAGGCCACCGCTCCAAGCAGCCCCCGCAACAGCCAAGTCCGGCCAAGTCTTCACCAGCCAGGAGCCCTGTCATGACACATGTCCATTGGCTCCTGGGCTAATTCCAACTGGCCAACTCTCTACAATAAATTGGTGTTTACAACACCCCGTCTTCTGTGTCTTTGTGCCAGAGGGCCCTGAAAACACCACTTGAGTGGCTTGTGGTAGGGGAAACTGACACAAAGACTGGAAGTCTTTATGGTTCTAAAAAACAATGCAACAGAACTGAAAATAACACTGAAATACAGAATTAGGGAGACTTATTGCACTGTTTATGCCACATCTGACACGATGGAATGCTTGGGTGTGGAAAATAGGGTCATTTGATCAGAACCTGCCCAGAGGGGAATGTCAGCAAGACAGACCCCCCTGAGCCCATACCTCCTGAATGCCCAGTCCCCTCAATCCACAGACCCCACTGAACCCCCATTCCCCCCTGAACCCCCAGCTAGAACTGAACCCCCATTCCCCACTGAACCACCAGCCCCCACCGAATCCCCAGCCCCCACTGAACGCCCAGCCCCCCCTAAACCCCTGGTCTCCCTTGACTCCCAGCCCCCCTAAACCCCAGTGCCCCCTGAACCCCCAGTCTCCCTAAAAATGTTCTTTAAATGTTCTTTTCTTCCAGTGTTATATATCAGATGGGCTTGAGGTAAAACTGTTATCCACTGTACAATGGGAATGGAGATGAAAGAAGGAGATTTTACCTCATTCATTCCTGAACCGTCCTTCCACCAAACCTCGGCGGGCACAAGACTTACGATGTACACAGGAGCAATTAAGACGCCGTCCCCTCCAGATGTAATCAGAAATGCTTGGTTCCGGTAAACACGGCCAGATAAGCACCAGGCGAAGGAATGAATCAGAGTCATCCTTCCTTATGCAGATAAATAAACCACAACATTGACCCAAATGCATCAGATCCTGCCAATTCTCTGAAGGGTCCATCACATCCATGTTTTGGAACATCTCCACATCCATCTGTGCATCGGTACCTTCTTGTTCATGCGTGTGATTAAAATCAAAACGTATTTATTAGGTATTCAGTGTGTCTGTTCTGTCTGAGTGTGTTTTCCCTGGTGTGTTTGTGCTCTCTTTTCCCTCTTTTCCAGCATACAAAAGTGTACCAGGTACAAAAAGGAGATATCACAGGCGCCCTGAGACAGAGCTGAGTTAGGATTTGTCAGCCCAGCATGGGTTGAGTTCCTCTCTACACGCCTGTTTGTGTTTTGCCCACGTAAATTCTCCAAAACACTCATCTACAAAAAGCCACAAATATCACACCGCTATTATTTGGAATCTAGTGCCTCATCTGGCTTACCAGAGATGAGCGAGAACTACATAGAAATGATTGTCGGACGTTGCAATGAGTGGCTATAGTTTCCCTAAATTGAAATTAATTCTTTTACAGAGCCAATTTAGACCCTGTCTTCAAATGGGGGGGGTTACATTGTGATGAGTGAGGAATAACGTGAAGAATAATGTTGTTGTAAGTGAAAGTGAGTGAGTGATGAGGGGTAATAACATCAGGTTCTCTTCAGCCCTTGATTTAGGGTCTACCTGTACGTGTTTATTCTGTTTAAACTGTGGGAGTGTGTGCATCTACTGCCCGCATGCCTGCACGTCTTGCCCAAAGCAGGCTCCCATTTTTGTTCAGCGCTCCAAAGAGAAGGAGACACACCCGTCGTGTTTTGTCACCTAAGATGGCATTTTAGAATGATCGAGCGCTCTGCGGCGTCTGCCCCTCCTCCTCCTCCCCTCCTCGAGTTATACCCGCTCAGCAAACCTCAAGACTGCTGCTTTCAGTGTCTGGGGACGGACCAGGCTCTCGCTACAGCAGCTTAACACCTCTTCTTCCTGGCGTCGTCCCACGATGCTCAAGGTCTCTGCAAACTGCCCCACTGGATCCGTGGAGCCCTTTTGTCAGTCAGGGTGTGATGGAAGGCTCCAGATGCCCGATTGGGACCAGCAGGGAGTAGATTCATCAGCTCTACAGTACATTTAAGCCATAGGTGCCTTAAAGGGCAAAGAGTTATGTTGTATGAATTTGTTAATCGGAATACATTTTGGTCAACACCATGGTTGAAAGGTGATATCTATATATATATTTACCACGGTTACAGTTGTAGGTACAGAATAATTTGGTCAATAAATTGTCTGTCTGTGAGTCGCGTGCCGGATTTTTTATAACCACCTGGCCCTGCTTTGCTCATGTAAAAATACACCTCTCATCGAAATAAATCACAGGTATGAAAGCATTTTATTGCATAAGAACAGAAATGTTGCATTTAGAAACATAGCGTGTAGACTGTAACAGCTTTAGTGCAAAGACATTGCCTGCTTTAAAACACTACTGCAGAAAATGGGAGGCCATTTGTAGACCTGTGAACCTTTATAGGGATGACACATCACTACGAAAATGTGCCCTTTCTTCCTCAAATGGACTACAAAAAACCAGAGGCTACACACACACACACAAAGCGTATATTTTTCACATTCATAATAACATAACAAATAGGAATACTCCAGATGCAGATCTGCGAGACAAAGTTGATTTAGGTTATTCCCCGGGTCGTCCTACTCTGTACGATGATCCTCGTTAGAGATGCGGAGGCGTCGTAACGACGGCCATAAACATTTCAGAACAGTTAAGTCTCGGCAGCACCTCGCAGTCTGCTGGGAAGGCTACTTCACACTCTTTTATCACCTCCATGACTATTAGTATCTCCATTATATTGCCATCATCCTCATCATTTAGCTGACAAACGCCGCCTCAGCAGGATCGCTCTTCCTTTCCTTTATCCACCACAGCACTCTTCATGCATTAGTAAGAACTACCTACAACCACCGACGACAGGACACCCTGGGAAGAGAGCGAACCCAATCTATATCCAGAATCAACTCTGCTGAGAAGCAGATTTATTTGGGCCAAGAGGGTTGCGGGGGATGTATAGTTCTGCGAGGGGAAGTGTAGAAAGGGGAAGTGGACAGCGGAGCAGCACAGTAGTAGTAGTCTTTGGGATGCAGCACTGAGATCAATACTTGAGAGATCCTTTCCACCTCGCTGACGGACCATTGTACATTCCTGTCTGCAGCCCTCCGGCCAGAAATATGCTGACGCTGCGAAAGCGCAGAGGGAGGAAGAGGAGAATGAAGGGGAATAGATGTGAGCAGAACAATCACCTGGACCTGTTCCTGGAGTGATCTGCTCCGTGCTCGCTGTTTGGGGTAAACTTTCCTCCTTTGGGTCTCACTTCCCTTCACCGGAGCTAAGATCAACACCCACTATAATCCAACAAATACCTATTCCCCTGACACCCCCATGGCCCGGGGATTTCCGATAATGCCCGTGCTAGACATGGGTGAGTGTGTGCGTGCGTGTGCGTGTGTGCATGCATGTGTTTGTGTGTGCGTGTGTGTGCGTGTGTGCGTGCGTGTGTGTGTGTGCGCGCGTGTGTACTTGTACGTTCATATGTACATTTGTTTGTGTACACAGGGCCAAAATGCAATTAAAGTGAGATTAGAGCAGATGACGTCACGGTGAAAACTACACACATTACACAAACATAGTGTGTTATGGTTGTATGTATGCCTTATACCTGTCTGTGTGTGTGTTTGTGTGTGTTTGTGTGTGTCTGTCTTGACCCTTACTTGATGGGACTCGATAAAAAAATCGGTCTGAGATGGGTATAGGTACGCTTCTCAGGGTTTGGGTTTGCGCTGTTTTTTAGTGATTGTCAATGGATAGTTGAGCATTTTTTTACTTCCATGTATTTAGATGACTTTGTGATTTGACTTTTCAGCCTTGATCGTTTGCAGGTGATGCCTTTTAGGCGCTGTCCTGTGTGGAGAGTGTGTGTCTCTCATGGAATTGAAATAGAGCACTGTGCACCAGCGAATAACATAAATACATTATTCAACCATTCTTCCCAACCTTGAAAGGTTTCACAGAATTGTAAAATACCAGTTTAAAGCAAAGCAGTGGGGTCAAAAATTAAACCTGTTCACAACACTGTGTGTATGTGGGTTTGTGCGTGTGCAAGTACACTCGCTCTGAGAGGAAAAGAGCCATTTCAGGTCAGCTTTGGGTTTTCACACTTGACCGGACCCGTCGGGCTGGGCTGGGCTTCTCCTCAAGGTCATGGTGCCGGCTGAGTTTTGGCTTCGATTTAATGTCCGCGCTAAACACTCGTCTGTTGTGTGTGCGTTTAACTGCTTGTGCTCATTACTGTATGTGTGTGTGTGTGTGTGTGTGGGGGGGGGGGTATTTTCAGGCCATCATATATATCATATCTATACATATATACAGTATATATCACATACATCTATCATATATTTCCCTCGAATATGATTTCACCTCCATCCCTCCTGTTTCTGTCACGCTTCCCTGCCATGCAGCGCTTGGGCCTGTGGGAGGAGATTTGAGAAACAGCCCTCACAGAAAAAATGTTGTTGTTGTTCCCAAATGTTCTCCTTCTTATGCAGAGCAGGTGTCAATGCCTAATTCACGACCATGTCTTACACCATTCCAAAACCTCTGTCCTTATGACGGTCTTTGAAACCCTGTTCAGGCCACTTGGAAAGCTCAGAAAAAAAAGTCTGAATATATCAAGCTTATGGATCAGGAAGGCATTGGATTCCCACTAGTCTGGACTGTATCTACTGTACAGACAACCTGGAATAAATCACCTGGGCGCCCAAAGGCAAAACCGGCCTTAATAATGCATGTGGCTGTTTTTTCAAACTTTATTCAAACACAGCGACGTGTGCTTACAAACATACATCAGCGGCCGAGCTTGAGATAATAGATTCCGGGAGTCAAATGGGAATGTTTAGCCTCAGGACGAACTCTGATCTTTTCTTTGCTGAAAAGGACAATTTCCAGCGGCGGAGCTTGGAAGCCTTGGGAGTTCAGGAGTGGATGACGGTGATTTCAGAACTGCTTGTGTGGAGTGGATAATCGGACATAAGTGTGCAAAAACAGGGCTGAGATCTTTTGTATTCTTTACTGGATAAGTGACTTTTTTGCTCAATGTGTAATGTGGTGATGGTTTTACAAAAAATTACAAAATAATTCCACAAGCCTGATGCATTTATCTTAAAAACTGGCATCGGCAAACGAAGCACGGTGCACAGAAAAGTCGATTTTCTGTCATATGCAACTTTCTCATTGTTTTTACTTTGCTGTGGGAAAACAAAGAATTTATATGACCTTGGTTCAGGGTTTTGGTTGGAACATGGTTTAGGAAAAAGCAAACAACAACAGAATGTAGAGGGCTGACAAGGGCTGTGATTCATCAGTCACATTTTAGGATGCTTTCTAAGTTATAAACTTCAACCACACTACGGCAGAGGGGGGGGTCAGGGCGGGGCCTTGAGGCTGCCCAAGCACCTGTCCCTTTGCCCCCATTGTCCATGGTGCCCTTTTTATCAGGCGGGTTTTCTTTGCTTTGTTTTGTTTTGTGTGAATGAGCACCGAGATTTGGCTGGAAACAGCTGTATTATACTGTATATGGACCAAAAGAGGGGTCCGCAAGCCGAAAGACCCTGTTTCTCCCAGAGAGACGCACAAAGGCAGAGTGGAGCATTTTTTATTTTAAGTGTCAATTTTGGATAAAATAAAATAATAGAAGCCCAACAAATAGCCATATTTAAGCAGGCACCACTGTGTGGTTTTAGTGGGAAAAAGAAAACAACACCTCCTATCAGGACATTATTTTTTACAGTCAAGGTAGGAGAATAGTGTAGCCACGCCAGTGTTTTAATTAGTCGCTCCAGAATTATTGACTTTATTTAGCCGGTAGGAACAAGGAGAAGAGAAAGTCCAGACGACCAGCAGGTAGCGGGTTTATTTTCCGGGCAAGACATTAATATTCACGAGGTACACGTTCTGAACGCGTCCTCATTGGTCGAGATGTTTCACCAATAAAGGTGGAATTGATCTAGGAAGAAACGGAAGGAAGAACACGTGCATTTGCCGCCCCAACTAAAACATCATAAACTGATTGTCTCTTGACAATATGAGTATCAGTATATATCAACCTCTGTGTGTCACTTAATACATAAATGTGCGTATGCCAAATATCTACAAATTTCTTGGAGTTAGTATGTTGGCTAACCCAACCCTACCCCAGCTACACTCTGAGAGCCTGTTTGAGCCTCTTTTCATTTTCTTTTCACCTCTCGCTGCATTTGGAGGTAAGTTTGAGAATTGTGTGCATTACTACTTGTTCGTCAGTCTCCTCCGGTGGTTCTTGAAAATATTCTGTTTCATCGTCACGTTTAGTTTGAAATCCACTGTTTGAAATGTTCTCCAAGGCGGGATCATTTCAGATTCAGCAGCGCTGTCGTTCTCCGCGTCGCTGTCGGAGGACTGACTGTCATCGCGGAAAATTAAGTCCAGTACGCGCTGCTAACACTGCCTTGGATCTATCGCACTGGTCACAATAAGGTCTGCGATGTGATTTTGATCTTCCTCCACTCGTTTCTCATAATCTATAACAACAGGGAGATGAAAGTTTTCAAAGACAAGTGACGCTAAAGGATCCGCGTCTTGTTTACAGAAGATACGTCAGGATTTCTTCTTCGATGGTACACGTTGGTACACATCCCCTCCACAACGATGTTTCCGTGTGTGTGTGTGAGAGTAGTACGATTTAAAGGTTGAATTCTATCAAAACGGTTTCACATTGTGACTTCACATCACATGGAATATGGATGAATGATCTTCACCTGGACGGTCGCGTTAAAGGAAACCATTGATCTGTGTTGTTCAGCGCTATCCGGTAACGTCTCGGTAAGTGAGCTGCGTTTCCCCATCTAATCTAACGGGAGTATATATAACTCCAGGGTTTAACATTTTTCTACTATTTATAAATCAAACTCGGTTTAGAAAAAACATTGAGAGATATAAAAAAAAAGAGACAAAGGAACACAAATCTGGAAAAATCTAACTTTCCTTCAAGAAAGGTTTTTTTCAACTTATTTGGCTGCTCCTAGCGATTTTAGAAATGTGCGAAATGGCGGCTTTTGCTGTGGTGGGTCACATAGCAAATTCACACCTTTCTCCCCAAAATGTGTCTCATTTACTTGCCATTTGGGTTGATCTCACTCTATTCTCAGTTCTCACACTGCTGCTCTCCCACTGTTATTAAGGGTGGCTTTTATCTATTTACTAATATAAATGAAGGACGTGAGAGCGATCAAGCCATGATGGTCATGAAAATCCCATTTTAATACAATTAGGTTTACTTATTTTAATGAATATTACATTTTATTTTTCATACATATTTAACTGAATCAATATGTTTAAGGCCCATTTTCAAATGTAAATCTATACAGCACACTGTGTCCAGTGAGTTCTGCCTTTACAGTCTATGCAACATCTCCACGTTCTCCAGATTTTAATGACTAAATGAACAGTGCAAATGCTTTGAGGGAGTGAGAGGAAGCCAAATACAGCGTGAGAGTGTGTTACCGTTGGAGATGGCGAGAAATGGAAAAGAGATAAACCTTATGTGTTCCACAGTGCAACTCGGAATAAATGTGGTCTGCCGGGAGAGAAGAAAGAGAGAGAGAAGGAAAGAAAGAAGGAAAGATAGAAAAAAGAAAGGGAGAAAGAGAGAGAGAACTTTGATGTGATCACAGGTTGATGTAAACTGTCAAGTGAAGGGAGAGAATGAAAGGAAGCACAGCTCTTTAAGACTTGAAGAGAACACTTTGTTCTGTTGTGTGTCCGTATCGTCTTATCAGCCGACAGACTACTCGTTTGACACCGATATACTGGGCGTCGACGAATGCTGCCCACTGCTCCTGGCTGCCCCCCCGGAGGAAGGACAAGCCAGGATGAGTCAAATGCAGAGGCCTCATTTCACCGGCCACCACCCAAAGCATGTGCATGTGTTTGTGCGTATATGCATGTGTTGTAGTGTGGTGTGTTGCGTGATAATTAAAGATTCTGCTTCATATGCTCCTGTGACTCTTCCTTGACTCGAATAAACAGCTCTCCACTCTCCAACACAGTCGCCGCAACAATTTATTTCCAGACATCTTCCCGGCGAGTCAAGGAAAGCCCATTATGTTTTTTCAGAGAGCCCACATAAGAAGACACCAACATTAATTGCCTGTACGGAGAAATGTGGATGGCGCGGCGGCAGACAGAGCGTGGGAAACGGTGTGAAGAGGAAGACAGAGAGGAAAAATAAAATAATAATAATAATAAAAAAAAATGTAAACACTAACATGAAACCGTCTGTAATATGGAAACGGAGTAACGGCGTTGAAGGGATGTGTTGAAGTGACGACACGCGGCGTTTCTCAGAAGACGACGCCCTTCCCGCCTATATCCCTTTCAGCTTATTCGACATAAACAAACGCGGAGCTTAATTCAGACGCAAACGTCGTTGCCGTCGGGACCGCTGTCTCGGGCCGCTTTGGGAACCGCTGGGCGCCGCGGTAGACGCGCCCGCTGAGCACGCCGTCAAAAGTTGATATCCAGAAACCGTAGCAGGCCCGCAGAGTCCTCAACAGGAATTTGTTTTATGCGGCCTGACCGCGGTGCGTTCCATCTCTGCGAATGAAATGAAAAAATACAAAACCAACGCTACCGTGAGTAGCGTCTCCGTTTGGGCAAATACCCTTTATTCACCGTGCTTACATACGTAACATCTGGGTGGAGGCGCGGTACAGGCGAGTGATGGAGGTTCGCAAAAGACTCGTTTAAATGTGATTTACACTCTGCATTCCACCAAAATATTTGACGGCGATGGAATGAGACGATTCTTCTGAGGATTCCTCTGACTCCCATTACACCACCTGAATCAAACACCAACACTCCCAGTGCGGTTTAATGCTCCGTCCATTGCTGATATTTCAAATGACAAATACGGCGGTCTTGCACCACCTCATTCACCAGGAAACGCCCTGTTACAGCTACAGGGTTAATACAAAAACACACACACACACACACACACACACACACACACACACACACACACACACACACACACACACACGCACACATCGAAGCGTACTTCCTCACAGGTTGTAGTGCGTGAATGACAGAGCTACGCCGGCTTTGCATGGGAACAGAGATAATGCAGTCAGATAGTTGGGGAAAGCCATGTCAGGGCGCTGAGCCTCCTCCTGCCTCTCAGTCGACTGACAGCCTCTGGCCCTGAAATTCAAATGCGTCAACATGTCAGAGCAGAATTCAACTGCCTTCTGACACCCACTGCTGTCCTCAGCAGAAAACAAATAATAATAAATAAAAAAAAAAAAAGAGAAAGCTGTGAGGACCATTTTGTAAACATAAAATTTACAGTCGGTGTGCAGCGGCTGAAAGTACAAACAGACGTCTCAGAGGCACAGGAGAGCGGGAGTCAAGGGAGTGATTCTGAATGTTTGGAGCTGAAAGGGATGTGGCTCAGGCTCCAATAGACCAGATAAGAGTCTGCTGGAGTCCGAGTTACTTTGTAATTACACTGTGCACAGGTCCCTGTCCCTATGCACACACCCAAACTGTGTGTTGGTTAAAAGGCCTCTGAGATGGAGCTAATCCCAAATAGATCCCTAACCGCTATCGGGAAAAAAGAAAAAAGAAAGCATTTGGGGATATAGGGCTTAACCTGCGTGTCTGGGGGCAAATACTCTTTAAATGTACGGTATGGATGTTTCTTACAATAAAGCAGGAATATTTCACATAGTTCTTTCTTTTGTTCCTTTAAAGAATATTGCATCATTTATCAGTTTAGGACGTTTGCACACCCAGATCGTCCGCCGCACGCTCTATGCTCCACGACTCATATGACTTGTGGCGGCCTGAATAAATAAAGGGTGTACACTGGGTGTTCGTCTGTTGGTTATAACTATGTTTATATATATATATATATATATATATATATATATATATATATATATATATTGTACAGCATTTTTCTGGCATAGCTTCGTTACTTTTACCCCTAATTGTTTCCCGTCTCGGTTCGTCATTTCTCAATAAATTCCTTCAATGTGTGAAGGTGACGTAAGCATCCTTCCGTTTTCACTCTATGTTTCCCGGAGGTTTCGTCCTTACTCCAGGTGCAGACATGGACACGGATTATTCAAGCATCGAGGTACTAAAGTGTATTGTTCTCTGATTATATTGTGTTGAGAATTGTGCGATAATTCACAGAATGTTATGTGTGCGATAGGTCTGGATAACGTGTTTAGTGCGGACTTTGCAAAACCAGGTGCACACCTGCATCTGGCCGTGCCGTTGGTAGCAGACCCGAGGCCATTTATCGGGTGGGGACCGGGGTTTGCCTTTCATTTCTAAGTGAAAAAAAGCGCCAAAAAACGTCAGCGTACTCTCCTTCGGCAGTGTGGGGATGTTATTAGGGGCGACTTCCTCGCTAGGGCACCGCGTCTCCAGCCAGCGCGGCACATCCCCGCCTCCTCAAACCGCCCCCGCGGTGCAGAGGCCACCGGAGAGACGGCGGAATCAGAGTAATGAACGATACAAGACACCGGCGTCAATCGGAGCACAGCAGGGGGTCGGACAGCAAGACGGAATGATGGGGGGGGGCAGCTGAACGGGGGATGCAAAACTTAAGAGAGAAGAAAGAAATTAGTCCACAAATTAAAAAAGGTCAGACGGAGAAAGGAGACGAGAATAGAAGACGATAATGTGAGAGTGGACGTACCCTTTGCAGACGGCGTCTGTTTGGTCTCGTCTCAGACGGCTTATTAAACTTTCATGCAAAAAATGAGTCAATATTGGATTTGACATTTTCAGGGTGAGCCAGACCGGGCGGATGCGGGGGACGGGGGTGAGGGTCATGTTGCCATGGCGGCCAAATGGCCGGCTCCGTCCTGGAGGAGCGACGGGCAGGGGGACGGGGACGGTAGAAAGGCCGTCAGCGTGTTCCTCCTTTCCTTCTGCTCCTGCTGGGAAGAGCCGTCGTGGAACCATGAGTTCCAGACATGTTTGCCTCTTTGTTCTTCATAAGAATGCAACACAGAGGACGGGTGGTGACGGCATCCCATGATGGTAAACAGAAGCACCCTGATACCTCCTGTGAGAAGACGGGCAAAAAAGTCAAGTCAAGGAGACGGACGGCGTGACGTCCGCTATGAAGCTAGTAGTCCAGCCGTATGCGTTCCATTGATTTTCTTTGTTGTTGTTGTTGTTGTTGTTGCCATATGCTTCTGTCAGTTGGGAAGTTTTCTCGATCATGGGGAGGAGATCAGCAACACACACACACACACACACACACACACACACACACACACAACACAAACACCTTGTTTTTCCTTCTCCCCTATGATCGCTATCCCTCCGATGAAATGCACAAAAGGAACTCCGGCAGGAAAGGGATTGTCGCGGAACAGATCAACGGGTATTTAAATCCCTTCCCCGGCGGAGGAGCGTCGAGTTAAGATTTTTATGGTGATGGTATGGTACGGGGATGGTAGCTCAGGAGGTAGAGCTGGTGGTCTAGTGATCCAAAGGTTGCTGGTTCGATCCCAGGCTCCTCCTGCTAGCATGCTGTAGTGTCCTTGAGCAAGACAATTAACCCCTAATTGCTCCTGATGGCTGCGTCCGTCGGTGTTTGAACAATTGTAAGTCGCATTGGATAAAAGCGTCTGCTAAATGACTAAATGTAATGTAAATGTTTATTCAAAAGGGGAAAACAATTCCTCCAACTTTCAGGCCGCTGACAGAGACGCATGAGCGCCTCCGTCGCTCCTCTCAAGATGGCCGACGGGGAAACAAACTCCCACGGAACCGGCGGCAAAATGAATACGGATATCACAATCGCAGAACAAGGACGGCCCGCTTTGATTTTGGATGAGACAAATGCCGCCCTTGTGTCATCAATCTCCCCTTCCTCCCCCACCCTCCCCCCTCCCTCTCCTTGCCTCTCTCTCATCCGACCTTTATGGACATCCTTTGACACGGCACAAACCAGCCTGGCTCCTAACCTTTCCCTTCCTCACTTCAAATAAGAAATCAAAGACACATTAGAAATAAAACGGTGGCTGACGTGTGTGTGTGTGTGTGTGTGTGTGTGTGCAGGCGGGTGTTTAAAGAGAGAGTTAGAGAGAGAGAGAGAGAGTGATGACAGACGAGGAGGTTAAAAGCAGGGAAGCTGAGGACGGTGCGGTTCAGGGAAGAGGTGACGGAGCGGATGGACGGTAAACGGTGGATGTGACACGCCGGCCACTTTATTCGGCCGGAGCCGGCGCTGGCGGTGCCTCAGGAAGTCTGCGCCCGGGGGGGGGCCCGAGATGACCAATTAGCCGGCGTCCCCGGCTCGGGATCGAACCGGTTCAAACCCCATCACTTAGTTAATGCAGACATGTATGTTGACTCGCGCCGAGATTTCACCAAGCACCCTGGAATCCTCCCACGCTGATGCCGTCGCATGCGAGACGGAATTCCCGCCCGGATTTTTTTCCTGGCTCCCGGGGTTTGTCTTTGAAAAGGCGTCCAACTTCGATCGGGGCCGCGCCAGAGTTTTTTCAGCTCCTGTGCAGACGCTCGCAGAATTCACAAGCTTTGTCAAACAAACACTGATTCACCGCGGCGCCGATGTTTTCCCCAAAACAGAAGCGGCGAAACAACTTCCAGCTCGGGGAAAGTGGATGGACGCCCGCTCGGAATGACCGGGGTTTCCGCAGAGGGGCGGGGCTGATCCTTCTTTGAACCGTTTCATTGATGCTTCTTTATTTTAACGTGCGGGGAATGTGAAGATAAACACACACATGTACCCACGCACACACACACACACACACACACACACACACACACACACACACACACACACACACACACACACACACACACACACACACACACACACACACACACACACACACACACACACACACAGGCATGCACAGGTTTCCCTGTCAATTTCACTCCAGTGGCTTTGGCTAAATTCTGCCTGATCTTGGTGGGTCGTAGTCGTTAGCAGACGGGTTTATTTACACGCTGTTTCTTTCATGTGGCATTAGGACTAAACACAAATTAAACATGCCACATGCAAATGAATGCAAATCATGGCCAGGGGTGCGATCTCGCCGGAGCAATCAGCGTGTGTGCGCGTGTGCACGGAGGAAGCACATCGCACTTCCGTAATTACGAACAATCCACAGTCGGCGGGCTTTGATCTGCCGGAGCCGCACGAGAGGGCAGGGTTGCACATTAAAGCAGACGTACACACTTCTTTTTCATCTCGCCCCGTTCAATCGGCAGATACGTCGGAGGAAGTGTCTGAAAATAGCTAATGGATAATAAGTTGAGTCAGGAGTCTGAGGCAGATTAACCGCCGGCCCGGTTGAAAGCCACGGAGGAGGAGGAGGAGGAGGAGGAGAAAGTGTTTGGGCCTAATTTTACACCTAAAATTGAATTCATTCTGCATTTCGTCTGTGTCTTTCCAACTGATAATGGGAACAGAGAGGGAAAAATAGAAGGAAAAAACATTTTTTTTTTTAAAACAAAACCCATTAATTCTCAGGGAAATCAGCAAGTGCTCGTGTCACGCTGAATGTGATTGAAATATGTATTGAAGTATGTGTCTGTGCATCTTCCTTCTGTTCGTGTGTGTGTGTGTGTGTGTGTGTGTGTGTGTGTGTGTGTGTGTGTGTGTGTGTGTGTGTGCGTGCGTGGGCGCGCGTGTGTGTGTGAGCACGCTCATTCATCAGGGCACGTGTGCGCGCTTTTTTGTTTACCGTGCACGACAGTGTGTAGGGGAGAGTGCTGAGATGCTGGGACTTGGCATCTCTCCTCTTTAATGACTTTCTCTGGAGATGGCAGGTGCATGTTCAGCCATTCCTTTGCAAGCTCAGCAATTAACAAGCCAATACTCACGCACACACACACACATACACACACACACACACACACACTTACACGCACAAACACATGCACACACAGCACAATTACAACACAGTCATTAGCAGAATCACATTATCAACAGCAACAAAGAACTGATATTGTTAATAACTGCCCACCAGAACATTACCGAAGCACCAGCATCAGCACATTACTGCTTTATATGCGGAATTACGACCAAACAAGTGAAAGAAATTACACACAGAATAGCAACTTCACCGGAAGTATTTAAGACCCTTCACAGATTTTAAAGGACGCTACCAGCATAGAATCTTGTTTTAGGTCGTTTACAAGTCAGCACATAGGTTTTATATTGCAGCCCATTTTTCCCGATGAGAGTTCACGTTCCAACGACGCTTCTTTTTCAAATCATTTCAAGATAGGTTTTCTCACCGTATCATTCCAATTTTCCATAATTTAATTATTCATTTTTTTTTATTTTAAAACTCAAAAAATGGGAGCCATCCCCAGGAAAACGTTTCAGTGGCGTAAGAACAAATGAAGTTAATGTGCTGACTGGTAAACTGGCTAAAATTACGATTATGACGGCGGCGCAGTCCTTTAAAAGTGAAAAATCGAATCTCGGCGTGACCAACCGGTTCGGGGTCTCACCTCAGACGTTATTAAAATGTGACAAACAGCGGCCCCTGGGCCCCTGCGCCGCCCGCCTCCGTGCGAGCGCCGCTGGTTAACAACGCAGCGCTCACGCCGATAGGTGAGCGCCATTATTATGTTTACTCTTTAAAAGCAGACCGGCAGCGGGGGAAATCATCGCGTCCCCTCCTCTCCTCCTGCACCGCCACTTCTCTCCCTCTTTCTCCCCCTGTATCTCCGAGCCTTCCTCATCTCCCCTCTTTCTTCACACTGAAGATAATACCGGGTCCCTCCAAGGCCACTTTGCTTTGGACCGAAAGAAATAAATAAAATTGTGCGGAACAAAGTGAGTTCTGAACTTTGGTTCAGGACTCACATCTGCTGTTCAAAGTTTCAAGGTTGTGTTGAGGATGTTGCTTCTCCCTTTTCCCTCCCCCCCCCCCCCCCCCCAGTCCTCCCCCTCGTCTGATAAAAAAACAAGTAGAGCCTGATGTGAGGTAATTATCTGTTGAGCCTCCGGAGGCAGAGGGTGTGTACAAAAATGTGCTGTTTGGAGATTTTGTATCAGCAAGCCCCTGATTGTGTGTTTGTGCAAGTTTGATTGTGTGTGTGTGTGTGTACTATGGATGTGAGGCGGGCCTGTCTTCATAGATAAAGGAAAAAGGGGGGAGGAGGTGAGAGAGAAAGAGAGACGCAGAGTCACCTGGATCCATCGGTTGATTGATTCCCCGGTGATCGAAAAAAACCCCGCCGCCGTTTGTTCGCCAACGGTCACCCGCGGACGTGGGCCTTTTCGAAAACAACAACATAAACAAACAGAAGTTTACGTGTCCTCTTAACTGGGCCGCGGGAAAAAACTTTCCGCCACCGAGAAACCGATCCCCGGGGAATAGGCAGCGAAATGTAGAGAGGCCAGAGGATGCCTGTCAGCGCCGCGGACGTTTTGGCGTCTTGTTTAGGTTGGTTAAGCAGATGGCGGGGACCATTAGGCTCAGCAGGGGGTCACTTCTACATGGAGGAGGAGGATCTCACGAGCGTGGACACACACACACACACACACATACGCAAACACACAGAAATGCACTCTACCGCCCACCATCTCAGAGTGGAGTGGGTTGTTTCATCCCTTTGAATTCCACGGGCGGCTGGACTTGAAGTGTGCTCTGTGTTTTCCCCGCTGCGGCTCGCCCGGGGCGGCAGGGAGTCTTATTTACTGGAGCTGACACGCCAGGGGCGGCAGAGAGCCCTAATTGCCGCGCGGCCTTGTTGAGCTGCGCGACGCATTCCCTCCCAACGCAGCAGATCTGTGCGAGGGGGAGCGAGAGGATGAGGCATGCAACGCCGCCCCTGTCCGGGTTTGAAGACAGCACGCACAGGTTCACATGGCACGAATCAAGACACGGACACATGGGCCGGCAACATGTAAAGACCCACACACACACACACACACACACACACACACACACACACACACACACACACACACACACACACACACACTTTTCCGTGGACTGTTAGCAGCACTGGCTCTGTAATAACCTGGACAGAGCAGGGCTTCAGCATGCACACACTGCCCCGACCTCATGATTTATTGCTTTTCGGGTTCTTTTAAAGTGCATAATATAATATGCAACCTGATGATACAGCGATAACTGAAAGACAAATGAACTCGCAAATCAATTCACATTAATCTGATATCGGACGAACCCTGAGTTCTTCCTAAGTACGATTAAAAACTTCCATCCTTTTCTCAGTGCAATATAGGATTTAATTATCAAGCTTCACATAACCATCTGTGAAGTGGCACTTTTATTTGGCTCCATGTCTAACAGCCATGGTACAGGGTTGACAGCTGTTAAAAAAAAAAAAAAAAAAATGTTCATGTGAGGCAGGGCTATTTCCAAACAGCTTAGCGCACTGAGAAAATCCAACAACAATTGTAAAACGAAGAAAAATAAAATCTAAAGCCCACGTTCAT
Source organism: Zeus faber (assembly GCF_960531495.2). Classification (NCBI taxonomy): domain Eukaryota; kingdom Metazoa; phylum Chordata; class Actinopteri; order Zeiformes; family Zeidae; genus Zeus; species Zeus faber. Next base: position 20,536,756 of record NC_137194.1, on the reverse strand, counting down.
ATTCTACCGTTCATCCTTATCAATAAAAAAACAAAGCTTAACATGAACGAATACATTTCTGGTTCATAGTCAAATACTTGGTGGTACTTTTAGCCCTTTTTTTCTAACCTTAGACTTTATTCAAAGGGTTGGTCTGCATTAATACTGTCGGAGGGCTGCCAGCTAAATCGGCTGGATGGGGATATATGGTATGAACTAAGAATAAAGCATCGGCAACATGTGTGATCTGCTGTGTCGTGAGATTACTGATTCACTTTTTCCTATCGTCAGACATTTGATTCCCCTGCAGTAATGTCACTAGAGCCATCACAGTCCACCACGCCCCTCCGAGAACCGACCGCATTCTTGTCCAGTAGTACTTTCACTGTTGCCACTCCCCGTTATGTGCAAATTCAGATGCAGATGCGTCGCCCCCCCCCCCGGCATCAGGATTCCCTGCGCCGGGAAGATCCAAATTCTTCTCCGGGAGCTCGTTATCCCATTTGAATGCCGTTGTGGCATTCAAATGGAACCCTCCCGCCAAAGCACTGATCGATATGAATTAAATGTTAAGTTTCCTTTCCACTCTCGTCTCTTGATGAAATACCTCAATTCTTTTTACAGTTTCCAGTATTATTCGCTGGGGCTTTTCAATCCCCACCGGACCCTCACTAGGTACGGTTTCCTTTCAGGGTGGAACTCAGGTCCAGCATTGTGCCAGCGCAGGTGCCAGGGCCAGCTCTCCAAACCATGAATAATGACCGGTTGATCTCCGCGCCGAGAACTAGGGCAGAGGACTCGCTGGTGCTCTCCACCTCCACCAGCCTCAGCCCCCACCCGCTCTCCGGCGCCCGGTTAATATTTCATTACGCGCGCCTCGTTCCCAAGCAAAACCCCGTGACAGAGACAGAGAAGCGAAGAAGGAGGTGATGGCGGCTGATAAACAGCAACACTGACGACTTAACGCAGGGAGAGAGGAGAACGTGGACGCACGTTTTACACTTTAAGGGGCTGTGCTGTTCTTTAGTTGACTATGAACTCTGACTGTGTGTGTGTGTGTGTGTGTCTGTGTGTGTGTGTGTGTGTGTGTGTGTGTGTGTGTATGGTTTAAAGGGAGAAAATACCTGAATACCTACAGCATTACTGTGATAGTACATTTCGATCAATAAATATGAAATGTAATATTTTCAAATGTTCAATATATATCCATGTACTGTATATGAAAATGTGAAATGTTAGGTTTTGTGGGTCCTACGGTACATGGGAAAATACTGTACCTGGTTAAATATATGGTGGTAGTATATGATTAATTTACAGTAATTCAGACATGGTCATGTAACTTCCACAATCTCAATCTAACATCTCCGTTCTGCTAATGCAACACATTTGACTCTTCACAAATTGCTTTATTTATCTCTTGATTTCTATCTGTTTATCTGTGCCCACTCTTCTTTATCTCACCTCCGCAAACTGCACCGAGGTGTTTTTGTGCAGAGTCCTTCCTTTGACCTTTGAGATGTTTGTCTTTCAAAGCCCGAACCATAAACTCACAAATATGACTCGGGTTGGGAGGGAAGAGTCGTTGATTAAATTTTTTTTTTTTTATAAATCTTTGAACCGTTATTAATTCCAATAACGCACGATCGGCGGCTTCCTTGGATCTGCCTGGGCTGCAGATAAGTGCCCAGACAACGGTGCAGTTTATCCGACGGACGGAAGTTCTTTAATGATCTAAATAGACAAATTAGGCCGCTGTGTACATCAGCATTCCGTCCTCCTCTCGCCCCGGGTTTTTTCATCTCTCGCGGGAGAGACGTTCGGGGGCCGGAATGGAGGCGACGAGGTCCGAGGGCGGATACAGACGAGAACGTCCCAGAGCGTTCTCGTGATGTGGAGAGTTTACACGGAATTATTCAAGGAACAAAAAAAAAAAAAGAAAAAAACCTGAATCTAGTGAATCTAATGTTGAAGACTCATCCTACTATTAAACCTCTGGGCTATTTCCTTTTACCAAATCTTTTAGGAGTGAGATAGCGTAGATGAAGTGGTAGTGCATTAATAATGAATGCGTGGGCCTTTTTATAGAGTACAGCCCTTGAGATTCATAATTCTATTCACATTAGGGCCCTGGCAAAAGTTAAAGTTTTAATAAATAGGTATTAAAACTTTAACTGATATTAATAGCGGCAATTAAAGGGCAGACGGTGGAGTTATGCATCATTTCTGTACTAGTAGGATGGAAAACCCACGTCGCAGAGCCTCCCTTGGCTCTTTCTGCATTCCACCCTCTTAAGCGCGCGCTCGCTTGTTCTCTCTCTCTCTCTCTGTCCGACACACATCCTTTCCCTTACTCCATCACTGTCCTTTCCCTACCCGATAGATCATGTGCCGTCGCACACAGTTTGAGAAAAGTTTGCGTCCGCGCAAACTTTTTGGTGCTAATTATCGGTGACATGTTGAGGGTAAATTGAGTTGACTGTGACATAAACATGTGAGGTCCTCTGCTCCACCCGACCCGGGGCCACATCATGGCAAATTGGGGTGGAATTCTATTTCCTCGGGTCCCGGGTCTGTGTCATTATGTGCAACACCCGAGTGAATCTGATGATTATCCAATCAGATTAAAAAGGGAAAAAAAACAAAAACGTTAAGTGCAGCTGAGTCCGAGCGGAAGACGATCACACTCTGAGTCCGGATTTTTCTATTATTCGGAGCGTTTTCCTTTCGAGAGACACTGGCAGGCCGGGAAAAAAAAATCAGCATTAAGGAGAAAGCATTTTAATTATCAGATCCGCTCGGATCCGGGACTCTCCGAATCGGCCAGTTATGTAAATATCTCCAGGTCTGGGTATTCTTTAGAAACGGTCGCTTCTGCTCAGATCTCGAGGCGAGTTTCCCGGATCCAATGGGTTCCAGTTTGAATTTGGGGGCCGTGAAGACCTCTAATGTGAGGCATAGAATAGATAGAAACCTCATTTTAAATTGAATCGAATCAAATCAAAGTGGATTTAAATACGAGAGATCCGAGAGCTGGACCATCACGATGAGAAAAATCCCGCGTCCGTAAAGATCTCAATATTGGTTTATGAAGCGGAACCTGTCACTGATGTGCATGACAATCGTCTCGTGATTATCATGGAAATGTTTTTTGCGTTCGGTCTCAACGGCTCTGCAGCATGGGGGCAGTCACCGCATTTTTTTCGATAAATGTATTGGTTTCTCAGGCTCACCTCTCTGCCAGGGGACGACATGGCCTGAGGGAGGAGGGAGGAGCGTTTAAAATGCGAGTAAGACACTGGCGGGAGTGGAAACACGACTGTAATTTCCTCGCTGCGGCCAGGAAAAGGAGAGGGAAGGGAGGGGTCTGACCTAAACAATGGATTCTGTGTCCTAATTTGTGTAGGGGATTCATCCCACTGATGCCGGAGCATCTCCAGAGCCGACCCCCGAAAGAACGAGAGAGAGAGAGAGAGAGAGAGAGAGCACCGAGAGAGACGTGAAGATAGAGAGAGCAATGGGGGGGAGGGACGGTGTCAGGGAGAGAGATAGGAAGGGTTTTTTTTTTTGGGGGGGGGGGGGGGGGGGGGGGTCTGTTCTGCTTCTCTGCTTCCACGACTCCCGATTAAATTTGATTCTTGTCCCCCCCAGAGATTCCCCCGCTGTCCCCTCTATCCACTCCTTCCTGCCTCTATTACACACCTGTCCACAGGATGAATGATCTACACATTACCCATGAGCACCGCTGACCGCCGCACGCATCAGCGACTCCTGCCGCTCAGGGAGCTCACGGGGAAACGCCGAGGAGACGCAGAGACAAGAGAGAGGGAGGAGA
>NC_137194.1:20522743-20532745 GCF_960531495.2 Zeus faber | reverse complement strand
GAAGGAAGGGAGAAGAGCACATACGGTAAATATTGATGGAAGGGGGAGGGATAAAAAAGTGAGGAAGAGAGGTGGGAGTAGAGCTGGAGATGAAGATGAAGACAAAGAACAACGACTTAAAGGAAAATGGTTGAGGCAGAATAGTGAAGAAGAGGGAACATGATGTCGGCAACGGAGGAAGGGTGTGTGTGTGTGTGTGTGTGTGTGTGTGTGTGTGTGTGTGTGTGTGTGTGTGTGTGTGTGTGTGTGTAGTGTGTGTGCTTGTGTGTGTAGTGTGCAGGGGTCTGGTGATCCTCCAGCTAAACACCAGGGATCAGGGCAGGTTAAGATTGCCCGTGGCCGTGGCCCTGTAGTGGCCCTCCCTCCCCACGTCTCTCCCTCCCTCCCGGGGGACGCATGTCATTCTCGAAGAGAAAAGAGAAGGAGCCATTTTAATGAACTGCAGCCCAAACGGCACTTTATTATTACCTCCAGAGTAAACACCGACTAAAACGGAAGGATCTATTTGTATGGCGGGGGAGCTCCGGGGGGACAGGGGATGGGGGGACGGTGGGACGGGGGGGGAGGGTTAAGACAGGACGAAAAGGGAAAGAGGGAAGCGTGTAATTTGCAGCCCAAGCATTTTGAAGGCCTGACATCGCTGGCCTCTGCGCCATTAGAGAGCCCTGGAGCATGGTGGAGCATCACGAAGAGGAGGAACATGAGTGAGTGGAAGGTCACAGGACAACCACACAATAACAATAATAATAATAATAATAATAATAATAATTACAATAATTATAATAATAATAACAATTATAACCTCCACTGCAGGATGCTCTCATGAATGAAATTAACATTCTGGAATGCTTCTAGGAAGGAAGCGTTTATGTATATTTGCCTCTGTGAGTTTAAAGCTTTTGGGGTGTGTTATCTTATCCTTAAGTTTCACTGAATCTCCTTTGACCAAGTGTTTCCCTCTAAAAACCTCTTTGTCTCACTAAAGAACGGGGAGAAATCGAAGCCCTTTAAACTAAGCCCATGTTTACACGAACACCAACACTGATGAACCTCACTATAGATTTTACCTCAGATCGTCTCAACATGGTTTCTTTTGACATTCTGCGATTTGGCCTCCCTGACTACGACATCAGCTTGACTATCTTTTTGCAGATTTAGGAGCTGCTCGTTCCAAGAACTAAAATCCTTTCTTTTAATGTTTGATGATAAATTTAGGAATATTAAATTAGGACTGACATGCCCATTATTTTTTACGACTGCCTCTTTAGTCTGTCAGTGTGGAGCTACTTTTAGCCTGGAGATGTCTTGTGAACACGGTGCCAGTATGGAATCAAAACAGGATCATTAAGCTTCTGAGCTTATAAAACAATCTCGACAAATGATTTTTCGACTCCAGAGCTGTAATTAGAGGTCCAGCCCAGAGGGGCGCCGCACTCACTGACAAGATGAATAAAATGTGTATTTAGGGCAGTCCCAACAAGCCGTTGTCCAAGTTTGATCCAGTTCAGTCCATTATTGTGGAATAATTGATATAAAACCAAAGTAAAAAGCCAAAGGTTGTTGGCGGCACTTTAACTAAAATAATATAAGATACAAACTCTTAACCATCCAAAGTTACTAAGTAACAGGTATTATTTCATTACTGTTAACCTTCATTATGTTTGAAAAAAAAAAAGTTAAAGAATTACCAGAAGACAATTGGATTAAACAAAGTACAGAGTATTAAACATCATAAATATATGCGCTTCTGAGGACAACTGACACGCACCAGATTATATTCTACAAAATAAAAACTCAATAACACATCACTGTCAGACTTAGATAGAATAGACATAGAAATTCCAGAGATATGACTGTATACAATCTTCCTGAATTATAATTACTGGTAACAATAACCATCAGCAATTACATAATACAAGTAACATGTATTGATTGTGTATGTCTTTTGAAATATTTTCATTCTTTTTGTGTTTTTGGGTTCCCCTTCCAGATGCCAATGATTTGTTACAATTATAATAAAAAATGTGCAGCCCACTACACATTTTATTTCATTATATATCCTTTACAATTGAAGTCAGTTTAAACCACTAGTTATATTTATTTGTTTATAAAATACATTGTTTTTGTGAGGGCAATTTTCTGTTGACTTACAAAGTGCCATAAAATAATGATGTTCCCCAAAATGGATGAATAATCGTGATAAATAATCCTGCTGAGAACATTGACTAAAATAATGGTGATTATCATTTCAGCCATAATCGTACGGCCTTACTTCAGAATGATAACAACCGTTAGTTGCGGTGTAGGAAACCCACCCACAGCCGCAAACACTGTCCGATCATAGAGTTACACTGTAACCAGGCTGGAAGGAATGAACTTCTGCATCACAACACACACCGGAATAGAGAGCCAAAGCACACTCCTCCATTGAACTTTAAAGAGGGGCTGAGTACCCTGCACACGTATTGCTGCATGCAGCTATAGATACAGTATAAATATATATATATATATATATATATATATATATATATATATATATATATATATATATAGTCATTTAAAGTTACAATAAAAAGCATTTTATTCGCAGTCACGTTTGGCACTGGTGCAGTTTCTAGTGCTTCCTTTAGGCTAATTGTCGCTAAGTGTCTAATGTTACTGATGCCGCCTTTAATTGAGTCTCTGGGAAAATGCAACCAGCTCACTCCTTAATTGGATTTAGTGGAATAAGATGTAAATCAGTTCATTTCCATTGTCCAATTAGATCTTCAGGTTCAAACAGTGTGTGTATTGGTTTCTCTCACATCAACAGCTTTAAACCTGCTCACACACACACACACAACTTTTATTTGTGTCTGAAGTGTTTTGACGTGCGCAAAATTTTGATTTGTTTGTTCACAAAATCGAATGCAAGACTACGGATGTTTTAAATTTGCGTAATTAGTTTTATTTATTACAATTTCTGAATATATTTGATGAAGAATAAATCCCTATTTTCTCACAAACATTTTAGTTTCTATTTCTATAATTTTAACCCTTTATTATCTATTGACATTTATTATTCTTGTTTATTTTAGGATCATTTTTCTTGATATTTTTTATTTTAATTGGTTAGGCCTATAGTTAATTTTTAGGTGTATTGTATCTTGTGAATGTCTTTATTTCATTTTATTTTTATAATTCATTTTTATTTATTGTACATTTCCAATCTATCATCCATCCATCCATCCATCTATTTTATTACTGTGTTTTTTTTAGGCAAAAAAAATATACATACATAATGTTGTCTGAGAGGTTTTACTCCACTACAACAACGTCACCGACACCTTGGAAAACACATATTGCGCATGGTTGTGTCTGGCTGTGTCTGGCTGTGTTTGGCTGTGTCGGCGCCGGCTCCTCTCCGCTGTGATCTCCTCTTAGAGTCTCCTCCTTGTGTTCAGGTGGAGCTGATCCAGGATGTAAAGCCCTCTCCTGCCTCCCTCGGGGGGCTCTGAGAGGGGCTCAGCTCCCCTCGCGCTGCCTGATGACTTTAATTGGCCTCCCTCGGCTGGGAGGAGAGCGCAGGAATCACTACCCGACTGATGGAGTGAGCTGAGCAGAGCGATAACTCACACACACACAGACAGACAGACACGCACAGACACACGCACACACACACGCACACACACACACACACACACACACACACACACACACACACACACACACACACACACACACACACACACACACACACACACACACATACACAGACTCAAAGAAAAAAAGAAACGCATTCAGAGTAAGCTTTTAATCCAACTGGGAATTCCTCCAACGCCTTTTTTCTGCATTAAGACATAAATCCTTACGCCTTGAAACCTGGTGTAAAATGCTAAATCCTATGCGAATAGACCCCCCCCCCCCCCCCCCCCCCCCACACACACACATCTTCCCCTCCTCTAAATAAACAAATAAATAAATAAAGGAATAGAGGAAATGGTTCCTCCCTCCAGGAAACGACTATTTGATTCCTACCTGTCAGATCTTCCTACAAAGTCTCGTTCGACAAAGCCGAGTGGAACCCGGAGCAGAGGTTGTTAAAATTGACTAATGGTGCTGATGAAGAGACGGAGTTCTGGGATTATGGGAACGCGTGTGATGTACAACTTGGAATATTTCTCTGATATGAGTTGTGAGGGCGTCATCCTCGCGCGCTCGTATTCTGCGGTTAAAAATATTAGCACGCTTTGTGCTTCGACGTGATTTGACTTGACACTTTCCTGTTGGCTGGGATCCAGGTGAAACCCTCTCCGGGGGGGGGGGGAAGCAAAGCTGCGGGCTCTGCAAAAGCAGCAGCGGGGAGTAAAAACAACGTCGGCAGCCGGAGAGAGGGGGGTTAAAGGTGGCTATCGCACTTTGTTTGACTGGAGGAGGGATTTTAAAAACGCTTGAAAATATACACAAATAGTTCCGCCTTTATTTTCCGAAAAAAAAGTGAAATCCGAGCGACAAAGTCACGCTTCAATCTGTGCTCAGCCGCAGCGTCTCCTGAGAGTGATTACAGATGTAATTCTTCACCGGGACAGATGCTGTTTGTACTGACTTGGCCGTCTCCAGAGCACTGGGCGTGCCAGGGGTGTGGGAGAGAGAGAGAGGGAGAGGGAAAGAGAGCATGATGGAGGGAAGGAGAGAAACTGCAGTACTCCTTGTGAAGCTCCATAAACTTTTACTTTTATCAAACCGAGTGGATCTAGTGCCGGTGCAGGCAAATGTCGGTAAATGGATTTTTTTTTTTTCCTTTTTATTGGCGAGCGGCGAATGGGGTCATCTTCTGGTCGACGACAACGGTGCCTCACATCCACAGATACATTACACAGTATGGACATTTAGAATTAGTTCTCTGACTCCTATAAAGGACATTTTGGAATAAAAATGTAATTGTGTGCGTGGGTGTGTGCGCAGTGTTCACCTCTCCCTGCGTATGTGTGGGTGTGTATCCAAAAGACAAATAAATGATCCTTCTCAAATAATAAATAAAGCCTTTTTCGACGCCCGACTTTTGAAAAAAAAAAAAAAAAGAAAAAAAAAACAAAACGTGAGAACAGTCCCTTCCACCACCCGGTGACATCGTCAGGGGTGGGCATTGGGGGCTTTATGAAAAGCCTCCCATTTAAAACAGCCCCGCAGGGTGAGCTCCGCGCCAAGATCGCTCCCTCTGTGACATTACCGACTGTGCCCAGGGCGCCAACGATGGGCACCCGTGATCGACGCACAAAACAGTGATTTTGTTTGAGTAGGTTATTTTATTTTTATTACGTTTCCTTATGGAACGAAAGAAGCACCCACCCGTACCCCCGTCCCCCCCCTGTCTCCAGTTTGCCTGGAGCGGCAAAATGGCTGGAGCCTGCTTGGGCTAAGCCCCTGATGTTTTTGCATCCTAGCAACGCCCCTGCAACCACCCGAGGCCAATTTTCTTCAAACGAACAACACAAGCGACAGTATAATGTACGTGCTGAAGGTTTCCACCAAGTTTAGATTCCAAAAACATTATTATTTCTTTTTTTCTTCCAATCAACGACGTAGACTTGAGTATCGGATGACTGAATGCAAAACAAAAATGCGTTTGACGAGCAGAGGAATGTACGCGCGGGATTGAACGACCACCGCATCATTATCAAGCGTCGGTGCTGCAGACGATCACAGAGCGGAGCCTAGGGGGGGAAAAAAAAAGTCTCCGCTGGCTCTGAAGTGCTCGGACATAAAGCTGACAGCGGAGATCAATCCCCCGCACTGCACACGGCCGTTGGCAGCTGTCACTCTAATTGCCGTCCTTTACCCTCGTCTTTAGCATCCGTTTTCACAAGGTAAATGTTGCTTATGGGGGCCCGTGAAAACATCCGCTCGCTCCCTAATGAGCCTCCCATTTCCATATAAAGCAGCCGCCATCGCTATGGAATCTCTGCGTGTGGAGTCGAGGGGCGCACGGCGTTGCGTGCCACCGTGGACCTGTGCCAGCCTCAGATTCCTAATGGGCTAAGTAGTGTTTACTTTTCAAAGACTTGTGCATGAATTATTGATGGCTGAGAGCTGATTTCTGCTCGGAATTTGCCTGGAATAATCCATCCAGGCCCCCGCTCACTTCTTAAGGTGCCATGTCTGTCTCCGGGGTAAATGGGATGACTGGGAACCCGTGTAGCTTCACACGGTGATTTGTTATTCCAATTTCTGCTGAGTGTATAATGGTTTCTTGGAGTGGTGCAAAAAGAAAAAAAAGACAAAAAAAAAACTGTAAACCGTGCAACTTTGCCATACAGTTTGTTTGGCTTTGCGCGTTGGTTTCTTGCGGCGTTTATGTAAACGCAAGAACCAGGTCCAGGAAGCATCGCTGAATTACATCGTCATCTACAGAATGGCTTATTTGGCAGCGGCCTCCAACACAAATGCAATCTTTTCTTTTTTCATCATCAAAGGTACTGAACTTATTTGCTTAAAATATCTTGACATTGTGGACGAGGGGGAGGCAAAGAGCGTGATGGCCGCGGCGTAACGTCCGGAACACTCCCTGTGACACCTTTTGCTCCGCTGACCCATAAATCCCACTCCTTTTACGCCGCCGCACGGACCTCGCTGTAAAACATTTCCAAAAACGTTCCCTTGCCTCCACCCGAAGGTCACTTCATCCCCCCCCCCCGCCCCCCTTTCCTTCCCGTAATGCATTCAACCCCCCCCGTCACCTCGCGCTTGTGAGACGCAACGGGAGAGCTTTCCCTGGGCGGCCGCCTCCACCCCGACACCCCCGCGACAAAGCTCCATCCCGGAAGACCCCAAACGCCAGGAAAAATCGCAGCATTCCCAGTCATTGTTTGTGTGATTTAGGAGCGGCGGTGTAATGGATATTCTGGGGTTATGAGGGCGTTAAGAGATGAGGATGGTGGCGGGGACAAGTGGGGGTCCGGGTTAATTACACATTTCGGTTTAATTATTGATAAAACTTTCCTTTATTACATTACTGTCAGTTAAATATTTATAACCTTCGACATTAGTTTTCTTTCTTTCTTTACATAATATAATAACCATCACGCGGCCCGTGAAGTCATTGTGAAAGGCAAGCGCCGGCGGAAACCGCCCCCCCCCCCCCCAAAAAAAAACGCCTGTGTCTGTGCCGTTAACTATTACAATCTGCGGTGACTGCAGTTCAATCATGCGGTCACGCGGTGAGAATTGATTTATTTCAAACGAGGGAAAACGCGCTAAAGAGGTGGAACAGGAAGACACGGCTCCCACGCCGGGAGTTTTCCTTGCCCCCGCCGTACTAATTACACTTTCGCCAATTTGTCCGAACCCCGGCTAATTTCCTTGGCCCACCATGGCGTGCGGGGGGGAAGAGAACGTCTTTGCATCTCAAGTTTGGTAATAAAGTCTTGGCTGAGATTCACCCCTCGGCCACAAATGAACCAGCCCGAGGAAAGTATAAAGACACAAGACACAGATGCAGAGAAACTGGCTCTCGCTTCCTCTCCTGTTTGTTTGCTGGCATTTTTTTCCCTTCTATTTCTTCTGCAACCTTTTCATGTAATTTATTTTTTTGTTTATTTTGTGGGGAGGTTTTTTTTGTGTTTTTTTTGTTGTGTCTTTTTTGCCACCAGACTACCCATCTGCCATTACCGTGTCTTTGAACAGTTGACGAGGCTGCATGAGTGCACAAAACTGTAGAAGGAAAAAGCCAAACTAATTAGCGTGACTGTGGAGTTGGTGGAGGATGACACTTGTGTGTTGTCTCATTATGGGGCTTCATAATAATCTGCACCACCAAGCCACCGCCGCCGCCGCCGCCGCAGCCGCCACCGTCGCCGCCGCCGCTACATACTGTCCACACTTTAAAAGAGTAGAAAAGTGTGACAACCCCCCCAAAAAAACTTTCTGAGATCTAATGTGTAAATTATTGCCACTGGGTGTGATTCCTGGTACCCTGTGGGTGTTTGCAGCATATGGTGCTGTGGAGCTGTTTGATGTTCCATTGCTTCATTGGGTGTGATTGTGTACCAGCACGCAAACGAGACTATTCAAGCTCACCATGACTCTCAGCGGCCCCGACCCCCGCTACAATCCGCCCCCCCTACACCCCCCTCCTTCGTCTGCATTCCCGTGCTGAGATTGATGGACCCGCTCCCCCATTTCCTATCAGACCCCTCCTCACCTGCATCCCCCTGTACCGGCGCCGCCCTGCTGGGCTAATCCAAGCGAGCCCGCTCCTTGCACGGTGCGGGCCTACATGCAGCCGTCCTGCTGGGTGCAATATGCCGCATGCCTCCCTGGCAATGCCAGCCCCGCGGGGCGCCGCATCCCCACCAGTGCTGTTTCGTCGGCAAAACAGACAAAGATGTATGAAGCCTCTAAGTGAGTCAGAGCAGGGAGCGCTAGGACAATAACATGTTGTTCAAACATGACAGAGAGTCATTAGCTCAATGGGATTGGATCTGCTCCAGTGTGACAGCGGAGTCCAATGAGGAACGGCTCGTGATAAATCCGGTTTCCTTCTCTGATATGGGTGTTTGCGCGCTACAGAATATGTAATATTGAATTAAGTTCACTCGTCGAGTGCAAAACGTAACGTCCTCGTGCGTAATTACCCGCCTGAGAGACCTAGGATACGGATTTTATCGGAAAGAAAATTGATAAGTTCACTTCTGTCTCCGATTCGTCTCCTTTTCTTATTAGTTGTCTTTGCTTTTATCTGCCGGCTCCTGTCTCTCGTCTGAGAAATGTTTTGGTAACCAGACGGCCCTAATGAGTCAGAGATGTGGGTCTGGGGAAACTGTCTTTGTGCGGTGCGGTCTTTATCTTTATCTCTGACTAGCACTCAATTGCTCCCGCTGCAAGGTTTAGCCCGGCTCAAAAAACACATTATCAGTCTCTCGCGAGCAATGATGGAGAGCCACCACGACTCTGTTGCAGGGAAAATAACAGTTCCATTTAATGCCGATAACTGGCCTTTCTAACTTAACGCCGCATACTTTTTTGCGAGGCTGCCCGAGGATCCTGTGATGAACCTGAACAGGTTGGCATTTAAATCCCACAGCGGGTCCTATTAGTGAGCTCCGGGGAGGGTGATGGAGGTAGGGTCACCATGCCCGTGACCATGCCGACCATTCCACATGCAGCTGGAAACAAATAGGTCATCATAATTGTGCTTCCCATGACATGAATCCAGAGGCGCCCGGACGGCAAAGAGCACGATACAAACTTTGACATGTTCACACACACGCACACACACACACACACACACATAGACACACACTTATTCAGCCTTTATTACTACAAAAGATAAAATGGGCTTTGAGTGAGCTTGGAACACAAACAAATGGCACGTACGGAAGCTCCCACAGTTTTGCAGTGTTCACACATTGCAATGACACTAAAGAGAAGTTAGGCGACTCGTTATCACAAGAGCGGCGACTTTAAGAAATGCCATTGAAACAGCAAGAGAAACAAAATTAAAGAGACATAATGGCTCAGGGGGTGGGAAGACAGGGGATGGATACTGAAATGCACTAGGGGAGAGAGAGAGAGAGAGAGAGAGAGAGAGAGAGAGAGAGAGAGAGCGAGAGAGATGGAGCAGGGCTCATGTAAACCCCTTGTGTTCTCGATGTACGTTGACGGTTAAATGAGTATGTGTTGCTAACGGGGCGAGGAAGGTTCTGGCCCTCCCTGAACCCCTTTCACCCTGACAAGCAGGCAGCTCACTGACCCGACCGGCACCCCTGTCACTCCGCACCTCGGCATTAGCATTTAAACACACAAACAAACAACCTGGGGAGACGTGGCGCTCGGCAACGACTCCCAGAGCAGCGGCGCGGGAAACACACTCAGCAAGATGGCGCTGTGACACCGGCACACGTGTGAGTGGGTTAATGCGGATATGATGTGGTTAAAACAGTAATCCAAGGCGGAATGTTTATCTGCATTCTTCATTCATGCTTGAGTATTTCCGATTCGCCACGTAACGTGACAACGGGTTAT
>NC_137194.1:20512743-20517743 GCF_960531495.2 Zeus faber | reverse complement strand
AGAGCGAATGGCTGCGAGTGGAGGAGAAAAAGACATAAAATTTAGGTTATTGTTCTCATAAAATATTTACTAGGACACTGTTTCTGAGCTCCCGAGCTTTCATTTTTATTTAATAGACTTGTCAAGCTTGCTGGAATGCAGAAATAAGGAACGGAAAAAAAAAAAAAAAAAGATCCCCTTTATCGCCTTGTACTCTCAGCAGTCCAAATCCTCCAGCACGTCGCTCCACTGGCCAAACGCCCAAGAAGCCCAAATGGCCGCAGACACGGGAGGAGAATAATTGAATCCTGACAGCTTTTGCGGTGCGCCGGGGCCGACAGAGTGATAATCTACCGCTTTGCCTAATTGCCAGAGTAAAGATGCCGCCCATTGTGGAGGTTGTGTCCGTGTTTATCAACGCAGCGTGGCGTGGGATTGGACCGGGCATTAAGACTTAGCCCCCTTTTGTTTCGCGAGGTGTTACAGGGGATTTGGCCAAATATTGGCCCTTTGGCTATTACATGGTCTGACTGTCTGTTATGGGGCTGCCCATAAACCCAATAATCTCGGCTAATCTGAGGAGACACTTCTTTATAATTAGAGTTAGTGGAGAACTCTCAAAGTTCAAACTCCAGGAATCCCGGCTCCAGTTCCGTCTCAACCCAGCCGGCCTCTGTGCGGAGCCAGAGTTACCATGTTCTTATGGTTCTGTAAAACCAAACCCGGGGTACCACATGTACAACAGGGCAGGCGGCATCATTTTGGGGGACAAGGAGTAACTATTTAAAGGTGCAGTGTGTAGAATTGAGTGTCATCTAGCGGTGAGGTTGCAGGTCGCAACCAACTGAACACTCCTCCCCAACATGGCGGTGCAACATGGCGGCCGCCGCGGATGCGGAATATCCCCATGTAGATAAAAAACGGCTCATTCTAAGGTAAGGAAAACATAACACTAACATAAAACATATGCACACACACTTAACATATACACTAATTAAAACATACTTATGAATATTACAGCATATTACATTTCTGCCGAGTCTGTTCCGTAAATTATACACACTGCACCTTTAAGGGTAAGTCGTTTTGAATAAGAGGGTCGTTTTGAATGAGAAAGATTAAGGATTTGTTCAAAAAAAAAAAAAAAAAAAAAGAATCAAAAAAGATGAAAATGAAAAGAGATGAAGAACGGTTTCAAGGGGACAATATCTCAAAGCAGCAAATAGATCTCCTAAAACATGGCCTCATTGCATTAAACTGTGATAAAGTGTAGTCGTACTCTTGCCACCAACGGCAGCAAAGTAAAGACGATTTACGAGAGGAAAAAAAACCAAAAACCTTTTTGCACCTGGCATAAACCCCACAGTGACCGGTGCCAGGAAACATAAACCGTCTGCTGTTTGTGGAGCTAAAAAAAAAAAAAAATAGGTACTTTGCATTTCCGCCATTGATTGCTGGATTTATTTTTATATTTCTTATATAATAGGTTGGAGTTGGTTTGGATGGATTTAGAAAGTAATTGACAGTGAATACATAAGCAGGTTTGTGATGCGGCCAAGTGCCCACTGCTGCTCGGCCTCACTATGTAAATAAGGCCATATGTCAAGACCAAGAACCTGCCGCGGGGCCTCAGGGGCATGAGGAGAAGAAATAAAAAAAAAAAAAACGAAAAAAACAAACACAATTTCATGAAAAATGTGCAAAAATAAAAAAAACACATCGCCGTCTCCCCAAGCCTTTCTCTCTCTCCACCTTCGCAGGGGGAAGGGGCAGCGAAAGCCTTTCGTCTTCCTTTGCACTGAGAGGCGTCATTTGTCATCTAGGTAAATAAGGGGTCCTCCATCAGAAGACTTGAATCGAGCGTGACTCCCGTGGCACGGCCACAGCAGCGCCGCCGCCCCGTAGCCATCTGAATAACCGCTCAGGGAAGAGCTGGGATAAACTTGTTTACGTTCAGAATCTCCGCTTGCCTCATAAAGAAAATGGCAATTTCTTTTCTTTTTTTTCACCCCCATTTCTACTGTATTTCCCTGTAAGTCCTCCAAGCCATTGTTTGGATTTCATTATTTTCGGCGCAAATATAGAGAGGAATAGGAAAACAAATAAGATGAAAGCACAACAAACCATCCGGCCGGTTTTTGAACTGAATCTCATATTATTTGACAATATGAGATTGTAATATAGCATTAGACGTAATTCCTCCGAATACAATGTGTGGAATTACATTTACTGACATCTACTGAGATTGGCTTAACACCGAAGCTCTCAAACGTTAAAAAAACCATAAATGTTACACAAAAAAATAAGGAAAAGTGGTAAAACCATACTGTTATCGGGGAGAAGTGTCGTTGTTTTGTGTTTATGCTATTATTATGCAAAAAAGACTTTCCATACCTTAATATGACCACAGTAGCAACCTTGAGTTTGAGGCTGGCACCATATGATTGCATTGTTATTGCTGTTGTTGCTGTGAGAAAAGATGCCTGCCGTAAGTCCTACAGTCCTGGGACACAGCCCAGTTATACTCCGAGTAGCCAAATGCAGCACACGCCTTATCCTCAGGAAATCAAACCTTAATCTGCATCCCATCTCTGTTATGTTGCTGGATAAAATGCCAGTGGGAGAACATCCTTCCCTGCTTCTGCTCAGTGTTGTGTTTTGGCTTTGTGTCACAGAGTAATGGGAGTTTTGCCTTCTCTTTCGCCCGGCTGCATCACTGCCATAACATTGATGATCGTTAATAGAGCGTGTTATACTATAGACAAAGGAAAGTAAAAGATCATACCTGTTCCTCTCAATTCCCTTCGCCAACACTGTTGAACTCTTTCATCTCTCAATGAAACATTTGAAATTGTTAAATCTTTTTGATCCTCGGACTCGCTGTGGCGTCATTTCGAATAGAGGCTCGAGGCTTTCATCCTTTTAATCTGAATGGCCACAATTGTAAAAAAAATAAATAAAATAAAACCAAAACCCTATATTTATGTCCAGTCGGGGCTTGGAGCTGACGGTTAGGGTTTCCATCACAGCGTGGGGAGCTTTTTGTTTTCTGAAGGGCCAGACGGTGACGGTGCATTACGGAGAAAAGCAAATCAGTCCCATTGGAACACAGACTGGCAGCTCATTGGTAAAATGATACTCTCAGCATCGGAGAGTTCACCCCCGACTGCCATTATATTCATCTCCGTGTGATTGAATTAGAAGGCTATTGGAATCCCGTCTCTCATTTACCTCTTGAAGCTGTGGCCTTCAAGCAGTCTGCTCTGGGAATAGCTTTAATTACACTCAGAAATTGGGTTGGATTTTATCCCTATTGAGAAGTGTGTAGACTCCCTGCCACATATCAGTGGAAGGTATAGTGTGCAAATATGCAGGACAGTATGCATATAGCTTTATGTCTAGATGAATGCCTTTATTCTGGTGCGTGTGTGTGCGTGTAGGGGTGTGTAGGGGTGTATAGAGGTGTGTAGGGTTATGTAGAGGTCTGCAGGGGTGTGTAGAGGTGAGTAGGGGTATGTAGAGGTGTGCAGGGGTGTGTAGAGGTGAGTAGGAGTATGTAGAGGTGTGTAGTGATGTGTAGAGGTGAGTAGGAGTATGTAGAGGTGTGCAGGGGTGTGTAGAGGTGTGCAGGGGTGTGTAGAGGTGCGTAGGGGTGTGTAGAGGTATTTAGGGGTATGTAGAGGTGTGCAGGGGTGTGTAGAGGTATGTAGGGGTGTGTAGGGGTGTGTGCATGTAGGTGGGAGTAAATGCGAACATTCATCACTTCATTTGTGCACTGGGCGTTGAGTGTTAAGAAGAGCGGAGACTGCGACAGAAATAAACAAATGCATCTGTCTCCAGATGATTAACCACTATTGATATATCGATGTGTTAACGTATTCAGGATACATTTCTACACCGCGGCAGGCCGTCTCTTAGTTACAGTCGCTTTTGTACATTGACAGCCCATTAGTTTAAATTATGAAGCCAATAAATCTCAATATGATAAATTGCAGCCCTCGCCTGGAGTAACCCCTGACCTGCATGTTAATGACTCCAGGAAACACCGAATGATGGGATGGACCTCCGCAGGTGACCGTTACCCATAGGAGCTGCTCTATATCTCGTCTGGAGACGCTTCGGATGGTGGAGAACCTCGCAAGGCTTTGGAGGAATTGGAGCATCGGGCTAATCACCGCTGCGAAAAGAATTTCCCTTCCCCGGCGTCACAGATTAGTTTCAATTCGTTGCGTTTAGCCACGGCCCTCCTACACATCGCCAACCAGATCACACATGCATTGACAGGATGCCTGTTTGCCCACCACCGTCTAATTCAGCCCTTACCCGTGTAATGAAGTTTCTTCAAAGGCAGCGCTTGTTAACCAGGTGGCATTCTTTCTGGTTTCTTTCATTTGCTTATCTTGGCGCGCTTGTTAGGGCGCCCGAAAAGCACCAAGCCAAGCTGTTATGTGGCTTCCTGAACCGCCATGATGGGTGTTACTTTTCTTCTGCCGTCTCCCGGGAGAAAGGTCAGCAGCACTGTTATTCCACCGCTGACAGTGGATGATTGGCACAAAGGGGACATGTCACCTTTACCAGGAAGCTCCAAATTACAATGCTGATGAAAGTTCACTGCCAGCCAGACACCAAAGACCCCCCCCCCCCCCCCGCTCCGACAGTGAAATCTCTGTCATTATTTTGTGCTCTTTAGTGTGTGTGTGTGTGTGTGTGTGTGTGTGGATGCAGACAGATTTCTTGTTTTTAGTCTTAATCAAGAATTCATATATCTGTGGAATATTTGATGCTATATCTATATATATACAGCTACTCCTCACTTAACGACCTACCTGTTTAATGACCGTTCAGACTTAGGAACAGCTCTTTGAGCAGTCTTATTCTATTCTGTGCACGATACCCTGGCGTCTCAGCGTCAAGCATCTCATCGCGCATTAATATATCGCATACACTGTATATCGTATATATACCATATACATTATATATACTACATACACTTTATACTGAATACTTTATATACCATATAC
>NC_137194.1:20505243-20507743 GCF_960531495.2 Zeus faber | reverse complement strand
CCAATCTGAGAAGAATTTTTATTCTTAGATATGACAACGTCCACACCTCTGTATACTATGTTTAGGAATAATTTCATTGTTAAAATAGAAGTTTAATTATTAATCATTTTGCTGGGGACTCCCTGGAACCTCTTGAGGGACCCCTGGGGCGGTCCCCGGACCCCACATTGAGAGACGCTTTTCTACTCTGTTCTTCCCTTTAGTACAATTATTCAATTGTATAAACTCTTCCTGAATCAGGCACAATGAGCAGCTAAATGTCATGTAAGATTAAAGCGTTCAAACTGATCAATAGTAAGGAGTGTCCACTTAACCTAATGTGGAGGATAAGACTTTTGAAGCCTCCCCCGGGCTCCAAAAATAACAACACGACATGGTTTTCATATTTCTTAAGGCATTTCCCCCATTAGAGTTATTGTCTTTTCGGAAACAAAAACAAAAAACAAAAAACAATCATTAAGAGTGTGCTTACCATCTGCTCTAACAAAAATATATTCTACGATCCATTGCATTGCGCTTACTGTTTGGTTGAGCAAAGACACACACACACACACACCCACACGCACACCAAAAGATAAACAGCCTAAAGCAGGGAGAGACGGAATGGAGATTTTCTCATATTAAAGATAATGAAAGCATTCAAATAAAGAGTTGAATTGGACACAGCAACCCTCCTGGTTGACGCCGAAAGAAACAACAAATTTGCCGTTTATGAGGTTCCTTTCTCTGTCGAAACAGCTCCGTGGTCACAATGGTAATTGCAACATTTTGAGGACTTTTTTTTTTTTTTTATACATAATCTTGAAATGGATGTAACCCGTTTCAAAATACGGCTGCATCATTCTGCTCATGTGATCCTCCATGATTACGATCAGAAAACTCTGATCTATTATCCCAGCTTCCTCGGACCCCACGGGAAAGTGCAGTAATTATGTACCGTGTGTGGCGATGTGCACGTGACAGAGGTGGAACATGACATGAGACAGCGTAGATTAGGAGCGGGAGTGGGGCAACATTAAAGTTCATTAGTTGTACAGTATATTCTCCCAAAGGTCACATTCAAAAGGTCAGCAAAGGAATGAAAAATATTTTTTATTTCATTTCCCCCGAATGAAAGGAGGTGTTTTTTGTTTTTTTTTGTGAATGGCACGTTGTACCTGTGGAAAGCAGGGTGCTACTTTATTACTTAATATCTCTATTAAGAAATAAAGTGACAGAGCGAGAGAGAGATAGAGAGCATGGGAGAGAGCGAGAGAGAGAGAGAGCGAGAGAGAGAGAGAGAGACTGCGATGCCTTGTGAGGGTCACCAAAAGACAAGAGTCAGAGAAACTAAGACAGATATTTGCCCGGTGGGATGCAGAGTAAGATAGAGAGCTCGAGATGAAGGGAGCGAAAGGGGAGAGATAGAGGAGACGTGTGGTGATGCAGGGCCAGTGTGAGGATCTGTCACACTGTCGTACCCACCGGGCAGTGCTGTCAATCACCCACACACAGATACACATGTACACACTTACACACACACGTACACAGACACACACACACACACACACACACACACACACACACACACACACACACACACACACACAAATATCGTAAAAAAATGATACAACCTCAAACACACACACACACACATACTGTACAGTATATGAACATGCACACATACTGTAGACACTCATGCTCACGTACACAAATGCAAACATTAGTGTTCAACACACTGATTGTTCAAATCCCCCACGACTTAGAAAGAGTCAAATCTGCATTAAGGCAAAATGAACCTTTCAAAACAACCTCATATATTTGGGAATATATTCTTGGGAAAACAAGGGATGTAATGGCAACAGTCAATGAAATCCAGTTTGTGGTACAGGTAGAATGCACAAGCACTAAGACCTTAAGGAAGAAGGAAAGAGAGTAAGACCCTGGAAAGAGAGAGTAAGACACAATCTGCCCAAAACCTTTCCCCCAAATCCTGTTGGCTTTGTTTTGAGGGAAAACAACGTGGGATATAAAAAAAAAAAGCCAATGCTGCAGGTTTTTCTCTCACAATGTACATTCCAGAAAGCCAGGCTTCAAGTGTGCGTGTTTGTGCGTGTTTGTGTGTGTGTGTGTGTGTGTGTGTGTGTGTGTGTGTGTGTGTGTCTACAATTCAATATTAAAGTGTAATTTGAACCACCTTTTGATGAATATGACAATATTCCTAACCGCATCTATTCGAAACCATTCTTTAGGAAAAACCAATGGCATTATGTTCATGTTCTGATTTTCCGAATTCAAAGTGTTAATAATGGATGTTGACGCTTTCTCTACGCTATGACTCATGTGTCGAGCTTCATTTTCTACACTCAGGCTTAATTTAAAAAAAAGGGGGTAATAACACCTGGAGGGTATGTCTTCTTAATTTATGTTGTCCACACCAATATGTGTTTTTATAACCAAATTAGTGAGCATAACTTAGAAAAAAAAAAAAAAAAAGAAAACAATTTCTATTTACCGCTAT
>NC_137194.1:20445285-20505043 GCF_960531495.2 Zeus faber | reverse complement strand
CAATCGGGCGTTAACAAACAGAGCTGACAACTGCACACATCATTAACAAAAAAAAAAAAAAAAAAAAGATCACATACTTCGGTATAGCCTGAAGCACTTCCAAATCGTGTCCTTTTTCGGAACTTGTCACGGCGTTAAACCTGTTATCACAGGCGCACATTAAGCTGTGCCAGCTTGTCGAAATGCGACGCAGACAAAGCTTTTAAGCAAATGGCAGTTGTGTAAACTAAAATCACATTGTTGAAAGTCAATTCAATACTGCCTGGGAGCCATTGAAACATTGTCATTAACAAGGTTGTTTGAAGTGCAATTACACCCGCACGCCCCCCGCACATACACAACGTGTGGTAACAGCCCCTCCATATACTGTTAAAAAACAACAACAAAAAAAAGCCAGAAAATACAAAGAAACATAAAACTGACAAAAACAACTGAGATGGATGGACGGGGTGAAGATCACTGGGGTTCTGACGAAAAAATAATGGTGAAAGCGTTTTTTTTCGGGTTCGCACGGGCCCGCCCTTCAACCAGTGATCACCTATCACACAGCTGCTTCGAGTCCAGAGAGAGAGAGAGAGAGAGAGAAGGGACAGAGGACGTTCCACGTCGTACAGTACAGCCTGTGTTCCAGCCTGCAAGACACAGCATGGCGTTGGAGATGCTGTGAGCGGCAGCAGAAGGTCTCCGGAGATCGGTGTTTGTTGTCGCGTTTGCGCAACGTGGATTGTGCCAATCCGCCACCTCTCATCTACCTCACTCCTTGGTCCTCTGCGCCGCCCGGCCCCACGGTTAAATAGCCCCGCCGACCAGTATCTTAATGACGGAAGAAGCCCGGTTTGCAACCCAGAGAGAGCGGCTCCTCAGGTGGCTTAAAGTTGAGCTAAACACGTTGGATTTTTGTGCGAAAGCCTCTGAGAGAATAATCAGCAGGAAGCAAAACGCGGAGGAGAAATGAAGCACGCTCTGCCCTAGGCCCTCTAAATGAGCCCAGCAGACCAGCTGAAAGATGCTGATGGCTCTCTTTATTGAGAAGGGGAGAGGCGTTGCCATTAACAGGATGAAGCCTGTAGGGTTGCACAGACTGAGTGGAACACTCGGGTCCCAGAGCGTTGCATGAGTGTGGGTGGAAATGGAATAAATGATAACTGCTACGTTTAAGGGAATGGGCAGCACATTGGAGCGAGCGCCTGACAGTTCAGCGAACGCTATCCACTAGAGAATTACACAGGGGGTGATAATCACAAATAAAAATTGCCGGCAGTTGCCTTCAAAGTTTAAGGGATGGTTGAGGGATGAGTCGGGGACAACCTATTTAAAAGGTTCAAGGGATGGTCAGCTGAAATGTGACTAACGTAATCAAATCTGGTGCGGGGGAAAGAAAAAATCACTAATCTCCACCCCAAAGTGATTTCCATACTGATAAAATATTACATGCTAAATTGTCCCAACAGGTTTTTAGGAATTTGAAAATAACATTGTAAGGGAAACGCAATCAAACCAGAATGAAATGTATCTGTTTCACCCCCGATGACGCTGCAGCTGCTTACCACCAAGTTGTCTCCATCGGAGAACCGTTGTGGTGTACGTGGAAACGAAAAAGAGCAGCTTTTTGGCAGGGAGCCCCATCAATAAGCCGTTGCTAGAATGTGAACAGATTGCTCCTAGATTAAAATGAATGGGGACTGAGTTGCTTATAGTCAATTGCACAAATATAAGGAGAATTGATGTATTCTATAGTTCATAGTATGCAGTGAATTGCATTGCTTTAACTAGATCATGGATTAGGGAAGCAGATGTGTGCTGCCAGGTGTATGGTTTGAACAAAGACCACAGCCTGGAAGCTGCCGTAATGGCCACTCCACCCACTAAAACTGTATCACTGTGAACAACAGGCATAAAATATTTTTATAGTTCCACAGTATTTTACTAACACTTACAGCTTACTGGTTGGAAACACCATCATAATTGTGATTCTACAGTAAAAAGGCAACATTTCTAAACCAGATTGTCTTTCACTTGTCGTCGGCAAAACAGTCTGTCCCACTTGGTTACAGACTTGAAATTTGGAAAACCTCTATTGCTAGGTTCCCATCCCTGAATATAAATCAATCTTTTTTTTTTTTTTGCTCTTACAGTATTACAAGAGTTCCCTGCCCAATTTGTGTGCAGTTCATAGTAGAATCCAATAATTTTGATTGGATTTACCAGACTCCTTCTGGCGCTCACAATTGGATCCCGGCCAGGCTGACCAAAGTCAGCCAAGTAGACGGTCCACTCAGCGTGTCCACATCAAGGGATACAGTTTCCAACCAAAGGGTTCGCAGCACAACCAGCCAAACTTTTACTCGCGGCTTTTTCTTAAGGTAGTTTAGTTGCTCCGATTCACTAAAGCAATGCTTCCCAATCAAGCGCGCCATTTGCGAGCGGACCGTGAGAAGGCAGGCGGAGGTGCCCTGTTCAGGGGCGCCACTAAGGGGGTGGCCATGTGGGGGCATGGCCACCCTGATACAGTGGCTGGCCCCCCACTGGCCCCACCTCTCGTGAGTCGCAATCAAATGCGTGGAAGAAAGCATCCCCGTTCCCCGTTTCTCCGAACAACGCAAATGAAAACAGTGTGTTTTCATTGTACTGTAGATGTATTTATTTCTATTCATTATTTAACGGGGAGACTTTCTTAGTCACTCTCTTAACCCGTGAACATCTTGTGAGCTGTGGTCCGATCCGTGGAGCCCCTGCAGTAAAGGACTCTCCAGATGTCCCTTAGACTATTCAAGACTCATTCCCCTTGTCTATAGTCAATAGTAATCTAAGAAAGTAAACTCAGGGTTCTAAGCATCATCTCTTGGGAGGAAAATGCAATTTGTACGAAACAATTTTCATTCCCTCTGTGAGTCCTGCCCTGGATGATGCGTACCATCACAGCCGCCCCGCTCAATAAAGTCGACAATGTAAACCTCTTCCCTGCATCGCTGAACAATGCTCTGGCCGATTGCAGCAATCATCCGGCCTCCACCCCAAACCTCCACACGCTGTATCAGGGGAGATAACACTGGATTCGAAGTGGATCCCTGTGACCCGCTGGGTTTCTGCAGCTCTCCCGGAGTTGCTTGGAAAAGTTCAGCCTATCGCGGCAGCAGAAACCGTAGTCCAAACACAACTGTGTTCAAAAATAATGAGCGCATGATTGTACCATTCAGCCATCGTTGTTTCCCAAGTCTCCAACTCTCCGCTTGGTAACAACCCTGGAAACTTTGGAGTTACGTAAAACAGAGGGCATCTGGTGAGGGAGCGCCTAACATGTGTTTCACGGCATTTTTCTAACATTACCCATGCATAAGAAAAACACTGCAATTACATTGGTCCATCAGGCCCGAGCAGAGGGAGCCAGGCCCAACAGCCTCATTATCATCTCTCTTATTCATGGATATTAAACTCTCAAGAAAAACGGCGCACAGGGGCGACTACGTAGATTAGATGGGTCGGTGTATTTAGAGAGCCGTGGGAAACTTGAACTTTCCTTTCCTTTGTGTTTCACTGTGTTTCATCCAATATAAAGGCTTGACAGCGCATACTGGAACCGGTGCCGTATGAGGTCTGGTGCTGTCTTCCTTCATCATCAATAGGTCTATTTCTTTACTTCTAATGGTGACAAGCCAAGAGTGTAGTCACGTGAAGTGAAGGTGGATTCTGTTTCCTCACAAAGAGCTCCTCTGGGCTGAGCATGTGTCTGGCGCGGACGCAGAGCGATGAGTGACTGATAAGTGCAGAGCCTTAATATTTTATGACCCCCGCCTTCCCACCAACCCACACCCCGGCCTCCAGCTGCTTTCATCCCCTCCCAACATATTTACCCTGAAATAAACACTTACATTCGAAAACGTAGGAGTGTTCGTGTGCCGAAAAATGTATTAATTCCAGCAGGGCCCGTTGTGCAGCCTGTCTAACCCAGCATATCGCTCCGTCCTTTTTTTTCGATTTCCATTCCCCTTTTTCAGAGAATGTCAATTTCGCCTGCGTGCTCGCCGCCACCGCGGCTACTTCTAGGCGGCACTCTAGGTGCTTCCCGATTTTGTTTCCATAGTGACTGTGACTGAACATTTCCTCTGCTGTGATGGATTCTAAACCAACGCAGCGGCTGTGATGACACGCAGATCAAGCCCGGTGACAGCGGGGATAACTTAACCCTCCTCTCTCTCTCAGCCTCCCTCTCCCTCCGCAGTGTCATTCATGCCATTCTTTTAATTTACTGCAGTCGGCTCGAGGAGACGGAGAAAAAGGTTGTGAACCCGCGGAGCTCATTGAAGAGTATTTCCTTTTTGTGTTTTACTCTACATACTAAACTGCGGCGTACAGTATGTCATTTGCATATATTAAAAAGATTGGGCTGAACACCAGGGCGGTCTAATGAAGTTTGCTCAAATCAGAGATGAGCGGAGTACTGACACTTGTGAAATTTCCCTCTCGGGGAATCGTTCCTCACGTAAAAATGCACACACCAAGTTTTTACTTTAAATGACAATTTAAAAATTGTCCATGCTGTAAATGTGAAAGAATAATTTAATATAGCAAATAGTGGTAGGACAGGAACAACTCCCTGGTATTTCAGGTAGGTATTCCACTTTATGGATACTGGATACTATACCTTAATTGGTTTTACCTGATATCGGATTGAAAAAGGGAAGGAGAGGAATCATCCATTGCTCCCTCAAACACTTCTGGCAGGAAAATGGAACGGTCTTTATTGAGGATAATACGGTGAATAGCAAACACCATGCATGAAAAGAACCCGTAACTTTTCAAAGCAAGGAATAAACCATTAACGCCTTTCTTTTCCATAACGGGCCCAGTTGTGTGGGTTTACACCTTAACGCAGGGAACATCCTGCAGCACGCTGACGCCGGCGTGCAAAAAATAATATTTTCTTTAAGTCACCCGGGACACTCGCGGATGACCTGTTTAATAATTATTAGCTGCGAACACACCAAATCCTCCCATTAATTACTTCCCAAGATGGGGAGCAGGTACGGCGCAGTGTGCTGTGGGGCACCAGTGGGAAGACTCCACTTCACATTCCTTCTCCAGTTTGCTTTTGAAGTGATAATGGGGGCGTGAAATTTCCTGACAATAGCGGATACGGTGGAGGGCCATACCTGAGCGCGCAGGATAAGGAAGTGGGGCTCGGGGCTCCCCCAGAGGCAGCCACCTCCACACTATCTCCCGCACGATAAAAGGAGCAGGTGTGGAACCGGAGAGGGATAACAATAATACGAGTGGGGCGCCGCCACCTTTTCAAACCACGATGAGATGCGCTGCCCCGACACCGGAGTCGCCTCGTGCTAACGAACGAGACTTAACGCCAGCCGCCTTGATTAGAGCCAGCGCTGACTGGAGTTCAATGGGGGAACAAGATGCGTTATGCTCAGGTCAGGTGGTGAGTGCATGGGGGTAAAGAATATGACGTATTTAGGAACTATTTTATTTTTTCTATCCTCGGGCATCGGGTGTGACACTTCTGGATGTGAACTACACAGGATCCTGTGGTTCTCAAATTATATCATAAAATAATAATAAATATCGTAATTATTATTATCCTAATTATTTAATATTTTTCATCTTATTGTGGTCATTTTTTCATATACTTTTATAATTAAACTAAATTAAAACTGTCACCTCAACCTACCTGTGTGCTAGCTGACCACTCTTCGGGAGGAAGTAAAAACGGAATGTGTATTTGGTCACAGCAGTGTCCTTAGTGCTGAGTGGAGGTTCGACCCCGCGCATCGAAATGTCCGGCGACGCAATCCCAAGAACCGGAGCCGGCGCGGTCTGATGGTTTGGGGGTATGTAGGTGGCCGGGAGGATGGATGGCGGCCCGTGTGTCCTCTGCGCTCTCTCCCTTTCGCAGGCGCGGGGGTTGGGCAAGGCGCGGTTCACCTTCATTTATCAGTCGTATTGCTGTGACCACGATAACTCATCCTCAACTGCACAACACGATACGGAAGGTGAGCGTGGAGGTGGAGCGAGAGGAGGCAAAACAAGAAGAGGAAGAGGCGGCGGACTGGAGGAATTGTGAATCGCTCACGGTAACTTTGCTCTGGTAGTATAAAGCGCACACCGCACACACGCACGCACGCCGCACACACACGCACGCCGCACACACACGCACGCCGCACACACACACGCACGCCGCACACACACACGCACGGACGCACGCACGCACACACGCACACAAACACACACACACAGTTTCTGAGATGCGGGCACTATTGGATTACCTGGGGACGTCCTGTCTGTCTTTATTGTAGAGGTCCTTGCCGATTAAAGCGTCTGATAAATTGATTAAGCCCCCAGGCCACCTGCTGGGCGCCGTCTGGCAACAGTCAGACTCAATAGCAGATCAATGAGGCATAAACCGGTTATCATAGTCCATATTGACCTTATTATACTATGGAGTTAAAGAGCACAGCTCAAAATACGCTGAGCGGGGGAGGAACCATGTCTGACACAGGTTCCTTGTATAAACGAATGAACCTTTTATTCGTTTCATTTATTTATTGTGATTCTGACCAATGTCGAGGAGCAAACATCTAACTGATGATCTTTGGAAAATGTCCGTTCATACCAGAAAGATGCGTGAATGGATGAATTTGTGTCTCTTTGTCTGTGTGTGTGTGTGTTTTTCTACTTTGCGAGCAGGTGTCCCCCCCGTCCCTCGAGGAGCGCTCTACATACAGTCACCTTGGGCAATGTCTGTCCTGCCACTGAACACTGCAGTGGGACAACCTGACCTGATAGCGGGGGATTCCTCAGAAGAACAAGGTTTTTTCGGCGAGGGAAAGCAGGAGATCAGAGCAAGAAGATGAATGAAGAAAGAGAGAGAGGGAGTCTTGAAATGGGATTTTCTTGTATACAGTATATAGAATTATAATGCATTTGAAAAACGTGTATGGTAAAAACAAATGGCAGTATCAAGTTTCCTCAAAATTAAATATATATAAATATATATATATATATATAATTTATTGTTGGTGGAAGCGTGTTTGTTTATTTAAGAACAGTATGCGATGGCCATGATTAACACCATGAGAGGATCCTTCTCAACAGCTCAAAAAGGAGTTCTTCCAGCCAAAGGCTGTTTTGTAAAATATCTGTCCCAGAAATGTCATGTGTGCTATCGCTCCCCTGCAGTGGGAAAGAGTCATGGGTTTTTATACATTGCATCAGTATATTTTCAGGTATATTTCTATATTTACAGTGTACGCCTTGGGACAGCAATAAAGCAGCGCTGGTATAGACGCAACGTAACGACAACAGCAGCTTTTCCCAATAACAATTTAGTCTTATCTTGTCTTATCTGCTCTTATCTGTTCTTATGGATTGGCTCTCTGATGTAACTCTGAAGGTTTATGTGACCCATTTTCATGCTGCCAGCTCAGCCAATGGAAAAAATCTCATTTATAACTCTCACAAAGTTTCAGAACTTTGCTGAAAATTCCCCCTAACATTTGGAGGTATTGCCTGGTAAAAAAATAACGGGGGGTAGGAGAGTTGAAACCAGGGTTCGCAACATGCCTATTCCATGCCGTGCAGTATCGTGCTTTTTCATGCTCATAGTCACGATAATTATTCTATTGAACCGTGTCCCGGAGCAACGATTGTCCATCATTTTTCGTGCTACAAATAACCAAACAAATGGTTTTCTTCGATTTTAGAAGAAGGTGGGGGCATGGGGAAGGAGGCCTACACTAAACTAACCTGACGAAAGTAGTCAAAAAATCCAACCCTGCCGCTGCAGTGGGGTGCCAAGTTTGTATTCCGAGACAATTCACAATTTTTATTCAAATGGAATAAAATCAGATTACTTTTTGGTTGTACTTTGGCGTCAAACTTTTTTTGGAAAGGTCTCATCTTCTAGGTTATCATATGTAAGTTTGAGAGATTTCAGTGGAGCACTAAACTGCGATATTGTCCTTTGAACCCTGACCAGAGGTCACCTTTGAAGCCCCTTATCTCAGTAACTAAAAGAGCTACCAAAATAATGTAAACTGTTTTGGAGAGCTTTGGACATTTACTGGACATGTACTTTTAGAGGGGTGGTAGTTTCAATAGAGGGCGCCACTTAATAGCCTAACATATAATTCAGGGCTTTGCAAATTACATATGTAAATTCTGACAAAGCAGGTATATTCCCCGACCAAATTAACCAGTCACACATGCATGGTGCTTTTCACCTAGACCTTCTTTTCCTTTTTAGCATTATAATAATTTAACTACCTTACCCATGAGGAATTTGCATTGAGATGCATAAAAAAATGGGTTAGGGTCACCGTTAGGGTTTCAAACGTTTTATAAATAACTGCATAAATATTACTCAATGTATATAATCATTTGTTTTTGCTCCTGTAGAAGCCACAAGTCCGTATGATAACCTTGCTTTAAGAAAAACGTTTGATACGATGTCTCTGATTGGTGGAGCTTGCTGTTACCATGGAATTATTTACCGCACTGGCTGATGGGTACGTTCAAATTTTCAAAAAGGTGCACAAACACTGACATTTATATCCAGTTAAATTGTATATATGAATGAAATTCATATAGGGATATAGGGTATGACCCGATATCCCTATTCTCACCCAAACTTGAATTTAATAGACGATTCAATAGAGAAAAGCGAAACCAGTATCCTGCTTGTATTCTGTGCTGGTCAGAAAGGACATTTGGAATTAAAACCCATGCATTTGAAACTGTAATGCGCCCCCCACCCCACCCCCGACACACACACACACACACACACACACACACACACACACACACACACACACACACGCGTCTTTGTATTAGAGTACTTTCGTCAGGTTAGTATTAGTTTTAGTGTACGTATCTACGACCCCCCTCCTTCCCCAGGCCCCACCACTTCTAAAGTCTGTGAAAATCTCCCTATTCAAATGAACTGGTTTAACTTTTGTTTCATGATGTAGCACAAGAAAATCTCCCCATTTAAATGAATTGGTTTCAATTTTGTTATTGGACAAGGTTTAATAGATTCGTTTTCGTGACTATGAGCACGAAAAAGCGTGATACCGGGTTGGATGACAGCAGCGTGTTCGCGGAGAATCTCAGCGTTTACGCGGTGGCGTGTTCTTGCTTCTGTCCACTGAACGGAGGAGGAAATGATTCATGTGTGGACAGTTCCTCTAGTCATGTAAAGTAGTGTGTGTGAGTGTTTATGCGGGGTGGGATGGGGTGGGGGGTCATGATAAGAATGGGGGGAAGGAGGCGGGGGCAGAGAGTCATGGGGATTGAAGGGTCTCCTCCTCAGCAGATCCTGTCAGATAGGAGCAGAGTGCAGCGCCCGACAGAGGAGTTAAGTGGAGCAGAAAGACGAACAGAGCTGAAGAAAGAGGATGGATGGAATGGGGGAGAGAGGGAGGGACAGAGAGAGAGGTGGGGGGGGGGGCAGGGGGATTAGGAAGAGCGGGGTAAGAGTAACATGGAAAAGAACAAATCAGAGGCAAAAGCAAACAGACTGGGGGGGGGGGGGGGGGGGGGTTGAAGAAAAAGTGGGGGAGACGGAAAGAGTGAACAGTCCATTCCCAGGCAGCATGGGGATTAGGGTCATGACACCAATCCAAACAAAGCTAAAAACTGGAAGAGGAGCTAATGGAGCACAGACGGATGCAGAGGACAAGGCTACAGCGCCCTGAGATACAGACACACACACACACACACACACACACACACACACACACAGACACACACACACACACACACACACACACACACACACACACACACACACACACACACACACATACATACACACACACACACATACACACACAGTGTGATAACTAAACACAAACAAATACACTATCTACAAGAACAAAGCCTGACCCCCACACACACAGCCATAGCCACACACACACACACGCACACACACACACGCACACGCACACGCACACACACACGCACACGCACACACACACAGACACACACACACACACACACACAGACACACACACACAGACACACACACACACACACAGACACACACGCACACGCACACACACACAGACACACACACACACACACACACACACACACACACACACACACACACACACACACACACACACGCACACACTTGAAGTGAGAGACTAGAGGCAGCCAAGGTCAGGAGAAGAAAGGGAGGACTGACCAGAAAAAAGGTGGAGTACAGAATGGAAGTAAAAACCAGATAATACCAGGGAGTCAACTACACTATCCACTATTTTGTTGACAGTATTATGGATAGGAATATTTAAAATACACACACATACACTAAAACACTACCTTTTAGAAGTGGAAACCATGCATCAGCTTCCGGTTGCTGAGACTGAGGACAAGGCTGTCGAATTTCAATCATGTTAAAAAGATTAGGTTTGAATGTCCATTTATCATAATTTTCAGTTTCTGAACTGAAGTTGACTTTGTGGAGAGTCAAAAGCACAAGAATCGCTGTCAAAGGCACAAAAGTGTGTTCCCCAGGGCAACTGGGCAACCGTTAACGTCCAGCCAAGAGACAAATACGCAAAGTCCGAGATCCCGCAGTAGAGAAGAAAAGTCTCCGCGGCGCGGAGCCGTGACGCCGGGCGATGGTGGCGATAACCGCCAGCCCCTGTGATCCCTCCCTCCGAGAGAGAAGCGCTCGCGAAGATGAAGAAATAGCTGAGTCGTCCTCAGAGAGGCCGTCGATCTGCACACGGCGATAACGGCATAACAGAGGCGATCTGCTGCCTGTCAGATTTCCAAAAGGGGTTGAGGGTTGACAAGCCGGCGATATCGCAAAGGCGACCAATTCGGTTCAAAGCAGTTTCTCTGGAAGCTGACACACCCGTCTGCTGATAGTCTCTGTGTGTTTGATATTTCATCCCTCTCTCTCTCTCTCTCTCTCTCTCTCTCTCTCCCTCTATTCTCTTTCTCTCTGTCGGCACCAGTTACAGTAAAGAGTGGGAGAGACCTGCGTGGGAAGTGCTGCCACGCCGACGGCCTCACTGAGCACCATGAAGAGGCTGAAACCGGAGCCCGGCAACAACTTTTAGAAGCGGTTGCCAAACGGGCAACCTGAGAAAACGGTTGCGAAATCGTAATCATTTTGTAACGGAGTGAAAATCGTCAGATGCTGGTTGGGATGTTTTATGAAAAGCTTCCGACAACCAGACCGCGTGATGGGGTCGACAACGGCCCAAATCCGGTTGCCCGGGGCAACTGTGCAACCGCTATTGCTGAGTCCTGTGAAATGATAAAAAAGCTAAATAATAATACTGCAGATGTTGGTTTGTCCTGTGATGCCAACTTGCAATGTTTTGGGCAATCTGTACGTATGAGACTCAAAGCTCTCATTAACCCTGCGTAATTCAGAGGAGCACCAATGAAAAAAACCCCCAAAAAAACACACCGGCTCTAAAAGAGCAACTATGAAAGGGACGTCCTGCTTCGCCTGGAGTGAAATGTAAATGCCCGCGTACATACGAGCCACCAGTGAGTGCCCTGACGGTGCCACGGAACAGAAACACCTCCTCCCATCTCCACCCGAACATTGGCAGCACAAGGACACATTCCTTTTGTTATTCCATTCGCGCTTCCATTAAAACTGACATTTCATCTAAACTGAACCCTCGGGGGGGAAACTAAGAGCCACGGTTGAGTGAGGCAATGAAGCGAGGCAATAAGAAAATGTGTGTGGTGAGTGTGTGTGTACGCGTGTGTGTGCATGCGCGTGTGTGTGTGTGTGTGTGTGTGTGTGATTACGTTTTTTTTTACTGTACCCGGTGGAGATCAGACTGGAGGATCCAAATCTGTATGGGAGTGGTACACAATCTGCAAGTGCATGCAAGTGCTTTTGAAAAGTAGTATGTACCCCGAGTGTGTGTGCGTGTGTGTGTGTGTGTGTGTGTGTGTGTGTGTGTGTGTGTGTGTGTGTGTGTGTGTGTGTGTGTGTGTGTGTGTGTGTGTGTGTGTGTGTGTGTGTGTGTGTGTGCGTGTGTGAGTATGCGTGTGCGTGTGTGCGTGTGTTGCGTGTGTCCTCTGCTTGAAAATACATTATAGGTTTTTTTTCCCCCTAGATGAGCGGGAAACGTCATTATTTATGGCCATCAGCAAGAAATCAATGTAATTATGTTTGGAGTCTCCTATCTGCCCTGGCCTGTAATGCATAATTTCTAAAGTCATAAATGACTTTAACACGCGCTCCCTGCAGAGTTAGCCTCTCTTAACCCTGAATGGTGTGCCCTCTTTGATAGCGGATTAATTATTCTGCTTGCCAGGGGAGGCCTGTGAAATCCGGGTTCGCTGCATCTCCTGCGTGTGATGGAGCCTTGAGATAGGATTCGGGGGGAGCAGAGGTGATGATTGTAGCTCGGTTACTTTTTAACCCCGTCCAAGGTGGGAATGTAGTCGAGTGACAGGAACGGGAATAGAACATATACAGAAATAGTGATATAAATCCGCTTCAAAATATGTACAGTATATACACGCGCAGAGATCCATTGCCTGCTCAGTTCTGACATTTTGCTCGGAGCTAATCTATGTTCTCGGACTGGAAGTGACCGATAGCTGACATCAGTCTGAACCACTGGTGGAGGAAGTACTCAGATCATCTCTTAAGTAAAAGTACAAATACTCTGACACAAAATGACTCTTGTAAAAGTGAAAATACAACATTGCCATTTTCCACTTAAGTAAAAGTATATCAGTACCTGCTCTTAAATATTCTTAATTATATAATTATATTAAGGTAAAAGTACTTGTCTTATCCAGTGTCTTGATATAAAAAGTGCATTACTGTACCTTTTTTCTGCAGATGAGTGCTCATGCAAATCCTGATCAAAGTTTCCCCCAAACATTGGAAAGGATATACTTTAATATATAGAAATAGTAAGTAACGCGAGAAATGTACTTGAATATAAAGTATCGATACGTGCTTTGAAATGTAGAGGAGTAAAAGCCCCAAGCCTCCAAAACGGAATATTTTAAGTAAGTAACGATAGTTAAAAAAATTTACTTATGCTGCGTTCCATTTACCGGAAGTCGGAGCTGGGAATGACGTCACACCCGAGTTGACCGCGTTCCAGTTCAACAAGTCGGAAAAACCAAGATGGACGCCTCCAGGAAACACCTCTTTTGTGCTTGCTCTTTCTTTTACAGGTGACTATAACTACAGTTGTTCTTAAAACTTTCCGAGTCGGAAACCTGACGTCAGGTGGCATTCCCGTTGAAATCCTTTGATTGGGAACTCTGAAATTCCCACTTCTCAGTTCAGATGGAACGCACCATTAAAGGTACAGCAGCTAAGTCCATTTCACCACTGATGACATCACACGCACGACACACATGCACACAACAACGCATCAACAGCGCCAACATTTATTAAGTTTTTTTACATTTCCCGTATACATAGTCGGTCATAGAGATGAAAGTAATAGCAGCGGGGGCGTTTGGAGGATTATGCGCTGCGGAGGTGAAAGCTTGTCAGCCGCTTGCGATGAGGGAGCGCAGGTGAGAAAGGGTGAAGGTGTAGTTGCGGTGTAGTTAGAGCCGTATTAGCCGCTGAGCACAGAGGTGTGCGGGTGCTGGGAGTCGGCCAGTGGCGGTGGTGGCGGTGGTGGTGGGTGTAAAAGAAACCACTCCAATGCCAATCTGACAGTTTTCACCTCTGTTGCACGGCCACGTACCCCCACGCGCATTCCAGATCTGGGAGCAAATGTGAAATGCAGGACTGGGATGAGGTTTGAAAAAGATCTGATGTTTTTGTGCTCGCACGGCTCAGAAAAAAGAAACGTGCGTCACTAATGGGATTTGGGCCACGTGCACTATCAAAGGCAAAGGTTTCACGCTACTCACCAGGCGGTGTTGAATCGCGGGTTAATCTCCACAGTGCGTTGTGTGTGTGGGAATTCATTTTGGAATAGGAAGATTCTATAGTGCTGGGAAGGATTGTGATATACTTCACTGCGGTATGGAGAGAATATATATTTTATTACGACTTAACTACCTATGGAGAATGAAATAACGCCACAGACCAGTGGTTCTCAATATTTTTCACATTAAGGATCCGCAATCTGAGGCAAATTAGGCCCCGGGTATTTGATAGGATTTTGTCTGTGGAACACCGATCTAAGAAGATTTTTATTGTCAGATATGATTAAGTCCAAACTTCCACACCTGTCTACACTATAGATCGGGGAGATAACAGTGAAAGTACAATCAAAACGAGAAGTCATTGTTATACATTCTCTAATGTTGCTCATGTCTCGAAAATGAAATAACAGTGACGTTTAACTACTAATCACATAGCTGGGGACCCCCTGGAACCATTAGAAGGACCCCTGAGGGGTCCCCGGACACCACGTTGGGAACATTGCACTAGACAAATGCACCGGTGTTGAAATCGACCATTAACCAATCAGATTAAGGTGCATTATAGTTGTACTTTTTGCTCCTGAAATGTAACGACACACCTGAAATTCAAGTGGAAGTGAACAGTG
Source organism: Zeus faber (assembly GCF_960531495.2). Taxonomy (NCBI): domain Eukaryota; kingdom Metazoa; phylum Chordata; class Actinopteri; order Zeiformes; family Zeidae; genus Zeus; species Zeus faber. The sequence continues at coordinate 20,490,518 of NC_137194.1, read as the reverse complement.
ATGAAATCCCCTGACGGCACCGAGCTCTGACGGACGGAGGCCTCCGTCATGGCGGAGGCTCTAAACCGGGGTGATGGGGTGAAAGCTAATTTTGCGCTGCTATCCATCAACAAACGCCGGGAGAGTGGAAAGAAGCAGATAAAGGAAATGATCGATACAAGAGACAGCTGAGACCAAACCTCATTTAGAGAGGTGGAGGAGGAGGCTCGTCAGCGGTCACACAGATATGATGTATACTTTACAGCAAATGAAGACGCGTTGGGTGAAGATATTTGTTTTGCCGACAGCGAATAATCGGTCCGAAATATAAAGAAAATAAAACTGTATTTTTACTCTGTTTCACATATCAATTTGATACGGCAGGAATCCCTCAGAAAATATTCCATTAGTAATACTAGTACTACGAACCAAAATAATCATCTCCGCCCCCTGTGTTATTGCAAAAGGATGAGCATGTTGTCACATTCCACTCATTAAGGTGGAGCTGTGGAGAGCTCGGGAAACAACAAGACATTTGATCAGAGAAAAATGTCTTTTGTTTATTTTCAACGTTAAGCATTTTATATTTAAAGACACAAAGCCACACCATTTCAACGTCACATGCACGTTTGAAACAGCGCCTTCCAACATTGGCGTCACTTGTGTGTGTGTTGAGCGTAGAGATTAATACAAGAACACGTACGTGGATAATGATGTTCTCTCTGTGTAAGCGAAGTTCATTTCTTGGGTTTATATTTCGTTGTGTAACAGTTCATTTTTCAGGTTTATATTGCCATTATCCTGCCATATTTTATTGTGTACATTTAACTGCGAGGTCATTGTTTATTTCACCCTTTCCCCAGATTTTGACCCTTTTCATATCTCTACTTTTATTCAATTGTTTACGTATTATTGCCTATTGTTTTTATATGTAAGCTGCCAGGACATTGCAGTTTCCCCTTTCTATCCATAAGTATCTATCCATCATCTATCCATCTATCGATCCATCCACCGTAATTATCTATCTTTCTATCTATCCATCCATCTATCCATCTGTCACCCAATTATCGACTGTATCTATCTATCTATCTATCTATCTATCTATCTATCTATCTATCTATCTATCTATCTATCTATCTATCTATCTATCTATCTATCGATCGATCGATCGATCTATCGATCTATCTATCTATCTATCTATCTATCTATCTATCTATCTATCTATCTATCCATCCATCCATCTATCTATCTATCTATCTATCCATCCATCCATCTATCCATCTATCTATCTATCTATCCATCTATCTATATGGGGTGGCGGGGTGCAGAAGGTAGAGCAGGACGTCCAGTAATTAGAGAGTTCATGGTTGGATCCCTTGCAGTGCGGCGAAGTGTCCTTGAGCGCGACACTGAACCCCTATCTGCTCTCATTGAGCAGGTGTGCGCCTTGCATGGCTGCAGCCGCTTTCGCTGTGTGAATGTGTGAATGTGAGGCACGTATTGTAAAGCCCTTTGAGTGGTCGCAAGAATTATTTATTATAAGATGCAGTCCATTGACCATTTATCTAATACTCTATGTTATGATTAAGTGTGATGGAGTTGGAGGCAACCTCACTATGTTGCCTGCTCACCGCACACAGCCCACGTGAAATTCATCCCAATCGTGTTGTTTAAGAGCAATCATCTTGTGAATCTCTTAAAAATTAAAAGATCTGATTTTATATTTATACTCGAAAAAGTATCCAAAAACCACTTAATAGTACTGCCATTTATTGTACTTGAACTTCTTCTTAACAACTAAAAAGAAAATAGAAAAAAAAAGAGAGAGAGGAGTGAGCGTATTATTGGGGGAAAAAGTCACAATGAAAACTGGAAAGCAAATGCAAATGCGAAAAAAAAGGAAAAAAAAAAAGTGTTCAGCGTTAGCAGAGGTCAAAGTTCAAGGCACATGAGTCGACCTGAACGGCGGCGAAATTAACGGACCGAGAGGGGTCGGCCAATTAAGGGTGGCACAGATTCGCAAATTCTGTCTTCATAATTCATCCTCCGTTTTAAATTATTCATAAAAAAAAAAAAAAATGTAAAACAGCATGCAGCCACCCTCTCAAACAGCAGAGGACAGGATATAGTGGTCATGCACACACACACAGACACACAGACACACAGACACACACACACACACACACACACACACCTCTCCTCCACTGTATCATTAAGCAACTTCACATTTTGATGATGATGAGCATAAAAGAGCTCTTTCATCAGGAGCATCCTTCAGCCGACATCTGATAAATACTTCAAAGGTATCTGTGTGAATTGCACACTAGCCGCCGCAACGCACTGCTTTACATTCTACCCCCATTACGTGTAAAATCACATTCTGTATTGTATCTGTTATTTGACTGCACCAGAAGAGGCTCCCGCATCGCCCCCTCTCGCTCTCTCCCCCTCTCTCTCTCTCTCTCTCTCTCTCTCTCTCTCTCTCTCTCTCGCTCTCTCTCTACCTTCCTCTCATTTCCCTCAACGTGTTGCTTCCAATAAGTAATGCAATCTGGGAGAAGGTTACATCTCTAAAAAAAACAAGCAAACAAAAATAAAAAAACAGGGGCAACCATATTAAAAGCTAATGGATATATGAAATCAAGGGCTTATAGGCGTTAATTAATCAACTGCTGAAATGCACTGGGATTAAATCAGTTTAGACTGAATTAATCCCCCGCCAGCCACCGTTCTCCTCCTCTGGGCAATTTACTAAGAAAACACAATTATAGTGTGAGTTACACCTCGATGCCTCTCCTCACCTCTGTGTTCCTCTGGTGTAACGTTCTGTGCCGTTGTGACATGATTAAAAAGACGAGTCGGAGGAGGAGAAAGAAAACCGGATCTGTATCAAATCAAATCAGATGAAGGAACTTCTTCGGCGTGCGTCGGCAAGTTGAAGTGGGGGCTGGGGGCTTCATCCGTTTCTCCATCCGGTTTCGACTCACTTAGAACCGACTCCAATGAGTAGAGGAAACCAAACGGAGCCCCAGAGGCTCGGCCGCATTCGGCCGTTATTTTTTCTTGATGGGATTTCGGTTCCAGTCGGAACTGAAACGATCAAACTTTTCCCGAGCTCTTACTTAACGACCCTGAACCGCCGTGCGTTCATTTCCCATCAGCCCCGGAGCCGCCGCTGTGCCCGTGTGTCCTGGCGCAGGTCAGGTCGGCTCATCCCGGCTCTGCCCCCAGACTGGCTTAAGCGAGCCTTTTGATCCCACTCATTTTTAGGGAGAGAGGGAGAGAGGGTCTTGGTATATAATGCTATTAGGGTCCTAAGAAGTCTGCTGTTGCTTGAGGAGGGAATGCATCTTCGCCAAGTTTTTCACGGCGGCGGCAAAAAAAAAAAAAAAAAAAAAGAACTCAGCCCTACACTCTGCATATCGGCCATTTGGCTTCTCTCTCCCCCGCCATATGTCACCGGAGTGACCATGCAGTTAATACGCCCTAAAATGTTCTCCATTATGATTAGCGCTCCTGTGGCTCATTCCATCCTGTCCGAGTGGCCTTGAGCAACACGCCAAGCACTGAATGGCCCAAAAGAGGACAGTAAAAAGCTTCAAAATTTAAAAATGGATAACTTACTATTTATTAATCTCTTTACGTTATATTCAGTTAACTTGACCATTCCCGAGTTTCGATCTATAAACAATTCAAACAATAAATTAATACATTTAGTCATGAAACCAATATAACATGTTTACTTATCTACACATACAAACATATATATATAAACATATATACACAAACATATATATATATGTATACACATATATATATATACTGTGTATATATATATATATATATATATATATATATATATATACATACATACATACATACATACATACATACACACACACACATATATATATATATTCCTTCCTGTTGCCCTCCATTGCTGTTGCAAACTGAGTCTTAAGCACAACACACTTGTGGCTAAAATTTGAGGCAGATCAAAATGGAGCATGAAACTATATACAGTATATTAAAAAAATGTGTCCGTGGAGCCGTGTCTTCTGTTGACTTGATAAATGACTTTTTGGATGTTAGTTCATTCCTACCTCGTTGTATCTGTATTCATGGACCAAGAAGAAAATGAACCTGTTCATATTTAGGTGCTCATGGTAGTCGGCTCACTTTAGACTAGCGTGACTGAGGAGAATCAAGCTTATACGATAGTTACTGGGACAAGAGATAAGAGATAAGATATCACTAATAATCCCAGAGGTTGTTATTGCCCCAGTAGCACCAGGCTGTTGAGTAACCCTGTATGGTCTTTTCTTCAGCGGAGACAAAATGTTGCTTTTATGTGTTGCTACAACCCGGTCTCGTGCTTTTTCGTGCTTATAGTCAGGAAAATGCATTGTAAAAATGGTTTATATATCATTCTGATGTTCATGAAATAAAAGCAGGATATTGGTTTGTCAGTGTTTGCGCGCCTATATGTACCCATCAGCCAGTGTGGTAAATATTTCCCTGGTAACAGTGAGCTCCACCAATCAGAGCCGTCGCTGTTACACTTGTCTTCATGTAACAGTGACTCCATTGAATTTAATGGACCATTCGAAAACACATCGGCCTGGTCAGCAGGCACGTGCTGGGGGGGCGGAGGGCGCTCGAAAACCTGCCCCTTTGCCCCGTGGCACCTTTTTTACCAGGCGTGTCATGTTTTAAGCGCGAATGGGCATAGAGGTGCGCACAGCGGAGCGCAGATCACCGGTGCCCCGCTGTGCTGCTCCGTTTCACTCATGGAACGAAACAAAACACCGTGTGTAATGTGAACAGTTCCCCCACCACGCCCCGTCAACAGATTGCCCACAGCGGCACAATGTCTAAAACCGGAGCTGGGGTTCCATGTGCCTTTTCTTTTCTTTTTGAGCACCTGCCCCTCTTACCATCTCTGCATGGGCCTGCTAGTCTGAATGAAATTTAAACCCATGCATTTAAAATTGTAATAAATCCATGCCCTCCCCGCGCCCCCGTGGTGGCGTGCTTTCATCGGGTTAGTTTTAGTTTTAGTGTTCGTACCTGTTGCTCTCACATGCCCCGCCCGCTTCTAAAGGCTGTGAAAATCTCCCCATTCAAATGAATTGGTTAAAATTTTATTTTGTAGAGCATGAAAAAAAATCCCCCCATAAAAATCTATTGGTTTAAATTTTGTTATGTATAACAAAAAAATCGTGCTCCAGGATTAAATAGATCCCTTTGAGCACGAAAAAGCGTGAGAAGGGGTTGGTTGTTTGCTGCAGAAATTGCGCTTGTGCGCGCATCGATTGATCACAGCAATCAACCACAATGCACACGCACGGAAAACAAAATGGCCATATTATTAGGTCGCCAGCAATAAATTATACACTTGCCTATTTTCTGAAGTAGCGAGCAAAGAAAAATCCAAAAATGTCAACAGCGGAAAGCACTTCACGCACAGTGATCACAGATGCTCCTGGTTAAAAGTCAACATATAAAGGGATGCATTTCGTCAGATCTCCTCTAAAACATCCATATCACTTTAAAACTGGGGACTCCAGATCAAGAACACTGATGTTTCATACTCGGCCTTGCGCGATTGAGACCCAGGCCTGCACGCGTGTGCGTGCGTGCGTGCGTGCGTGCGTGCGTGCATGCGTGCGTGCGTGTCTGTGTGTTTCTTAGTGTGTGTACTGTAAGCCTTGCTAAGACTGTATATGGCGAATGAGTGCGGACTCATTCTGTCATTCAGCTTCCCCTTTCTCTCGGATGCCCACCAAGAGTGGCAAATCCACTCAGCGAAACAAATAGTTCTCCTGTTGCGAGTGTGACGTGGTCGCTAAGTAAACAAAAGAAAAAGTGGGAGCGGTAAAAAAGAGGGAGAACAACAGATTGGATACCAAACAGTGCTCTCCCCCCTCCATCCATCTCTTTCTCTTCCCTCGGTCCATCATAAAATCTTACCATGCTTAAAGCATGTGATCACCATTTGTCTCCATGGATTCTAAACTTCAATTTTTAAATGTTCAAAGTTGACCTACCCTTTAGCTCTAGAAGCGTTTTGGTGTGGGGTTACCCTACTATTGAGGGATAGTTTGGTCAGAGTACCCGAAAAGTGGTGGCGGTGGTGGTAAAAATGACGGAGGTCATACACAGGAGGGTAAAAATCCACTCATTCATTTACCGAATAAATATATCCAAAAACATTGTCAGAGTCGCCCTTTAAGGTCGTTCTGCAACAAAAACAACAACAACAACAACAACAACAACAACAACAACAACAACAGGAAGGAAGGAAGGAAGTAAGGAAAGAAGGAAGGAAGGAAGGAAGGAAACAGCCTCGCAGCAGGATGACACGACCACCTCTCCCCCTCCTACAAACAGAATGAGCTTCTTCAACACCCTGGTGGCCGCCCGCCCGCCTTCGATCCATTCTTGAGTGAAAATAGGGGGGAGCCAAGTAGACACAAAACGATTATTCAATCGCACATTATCATTTAAATGCAAAATAAGTTAATACAGATAAAGAATTAATATCTATTACATATAAGTCAGCTGTTACTGTATGTTGGAGCACAACCAAATAAAAAACTCAAGTTGTAAATCCTTGAATCTCTGAAAACTAGAAACGGTGGCCTGTCTTCCATCCTCTTGACGTGCGTGCATTTGGCAAAGAAAACACATCGCCAGTTCTGAATTTAACATGAAAAACGATCCGCTTCACCACAGCCCGTGGACTGCTGACAAAAGGATTCTTCTTTTATATGTGTCTTATTATAACACACACCTAAACATCAATTTGTTCTGGAACATCCGACGCGATGAAACGCCGCCTGGAGTCGGAGGGATTTCTGCTGCGGCCGATAGTTTAGCCTCGTGGCTGTTAATACGCCGGTCAGTGCCTTTGTACCGCGATCCATATTCAAATATCAGGGATTTATTACTATTGATGATTTTAACCTCTTTCTGCTGACGTGGAAACCACAACGCGCTGATGCGGTGGCATAGTTTGTTGAAAAAAACAACAAAGAAAAAAAAACATGCTCCAAAATGAGAAAGCCGATACCGCAGCAGAATAAACAATCTGTGAATGCTGGGTGAAAGCTAAAAAAAGAAAAGAAAAAGAGAAAGGAAGAAAAGGCAAGCGGGAGAGGCGTTGTGTTGGAGCCACATCAGCTTGATTGGTGCAAATCGCCGTGCGCGGCGACGACGGGGCCACAATGCAGTGTTTCGTTCTGGCGGGAGCTCAGCCCCCCTCGCCGTGGCTCCGGGGGGGGGATAATTATTGAACATATCACAGCCGATGTGCCCCAACCGCGGTCATGCCTCAGTTACAGACGCTGTCAACCTCCATGTGGGGATGACAGAATTTTTTGACGAAAAAGTGTGATTTCAAATGTTAATGAAAAAGTTTAATTTGTTTTGGGCGAACGGTCCCCGGGTGCGCTCGCTCCTCCACATTGTTATCGACGGAGCGGTTCTCCGAGCCTCACTAAACACCAGCAAATGAATTCACGAGGTGCTGATGTGTGCCGGGTACCGCATGTAATAACACATATTAAAATTCATAACTGCAGTCTAATTAGAGAGGTAATAAAGTCTATTGCGGGTCCAGGGTTCTTACCTGGGCCCCCCGTTTCAGGGTGACGAGACGGCATTTTATTTCAAATTAATGTGATTAAGGTTGAGATGTGATTGATCTCCAGTCTTTGGTAAACAATTACAGAGAACGCAATGTTTTATATGTTTTATTAATATCCTATTTCAATGGAAATCCATGAGATCTTCCACAATTCCATGCTTCATGCGATTACATTGAATGGCTGTTTCTCTTAAAGTACCAGCTGAAAAAGTATATAATACCGGAATTTTTTTTCCACAAAATAATCTTTAATTTTCACCACAACATATTCCTTCTGAATTGTTCCTTCGCAACGGTATCATAAGTTTTCCTGTATCTCCCCAACATGTCATCGCCTGGCTAGTTCCCAACCCGTCCTCGTCTCCATTTCTCACATCTGGAGTTTTCACACAAGTTCACACAGAGACTTATTGGAATTGGTGACATTTCACTTGCAGCACATTACCCCTCGTAATGTGTTCAAGAAAACATTTTCTTTCGCTGTCCCCTCAGCAAAAGAGCCGCAGTGGCAGCCCATACCCACGGGCGCCGCCCCCACCCCCCCCTCGCCAAAACACAAACTTTCGACAAAATGTGAAGCTAATGGAGTGATGCTGGAGGAGGTGGGGTGGGGGGCTGTGCGTGGACTCTCCACCGAGCGTCTACACCTCATCTCCGTTTCCAACCTGTCAGCAATAAAAAAAAACGCTACCACCTTCTGCACCATGTCCCAGATTTGGACCATTTGCATAAACTGCCATTTTCAATTATTCACAGCTGCCGTCTCGGCTTTTCTGACTAATTATAGTTTGAGCTCCTAAGCTTTCGTATTGCTGTTTAGACAGAGAGCGCCCCTGCGCACGCTACTGCACAAACGTACATAAACATGGCCCCGGACAAACACATAAACACACACGCACACACACACACAGACACACACACACTAAAACAGATTCACACATGCGTGCATCACAACACCGAGCACGGGCGGCACGGGCGTTTATCTTGAGGCCCGCTGCACACAAACATACAGACGGCATAATGAATAAGTCTGCGGTGAATAGTGATTGCACAGGCGTCTCTGCAATATACGCTTATCACTCCGCCAAAACATTCATCCCCTTCTCCATCCGTCTCCAAGCAGGCCACGGCTGAGACTGACGGCGGCAGATTTATCAGACCCCGCCGACCGATATGCCGCCGCCGCCGCCGCCCGCTCGCGTCCCTCCGCCGGTTCACTTCCGTGCCGAGTTTGAATCCTGAAACCCAACGGAGAGCAACGGCGCCTTCAATTCCATCGGGTGTTTCTAATTCCTCTGAGGGAAGGTGGCTTCAGAGTGACATCCCATAGCGTTTTCCCGTCGCTTCCTTCCTTCCTTCCTTCCTTCCTTCCTTCCTTCCTTCCTTCCTGTCCTCATTCCTTTCCTGTCGCGGTCCCGAGCGTGAGTGTGTGTTTGACTACTCTCCAAATGTGCCAGTGCCATTGGAATAAGCCGGCGTGTGCCCCTTAATGAGCAGTGTCACATGGTGCAGGTACAGTCGTGTTACGCTCTACAATTCCCACATTGAGAGATGAGACCAGATGTCGTCTGGGATTTTGGTTTGCGTGAAGTTAAATGTCGTCTCCAAGGCTGCGACAGATAAATAGAAATTGCAATGTCCCAGTAGTTGAATTTTCAAGGCATGGGTTCACAGCCCTGAGACTCTAAACCTTTAAAACAAAAAGGTTTTTTTTTTTTAAAAGGTTTAAAAAGCGAAAAGATGTTTCCGTTTGCACCGGGAGCCTTCATCCCTTCACTCCGTTCTTGCGTTTCTTCTCCGTTGGCAGCGGCGTCGCTCCTCACCTGAAGCCTTGCGCGACCCAGCAGCAGAGGCGCGGCGGCCGCTCTCGCTTTAATTCAGACGTCTCCGGCGCAGAGCTGTAATATACCTGGCATTTCTATTTCTGTTATTTCGAGTGCCGCCGCTTCCTGTCGCCTTCGCCATATGCCTGCCGTCGAGGGAAAGTTCAACCGGAGTGGAACTGGTAGAAAACGGCGCCATGAAAAAAGTGTTTCCCTGCGCTGATATCCTGACATTTGGAGCCCCCCCCTCCCCGCCGCAGCCTGAGTCACCTGGGGAGCTGTTTCGTAGAATAACTATTTACACATTAACATATTCTATCGCCCCTTTCCCTGTTTTGTAATGCGGGGGAGACCGGGCGTCCGTATTAAATATTAAATCTAAGTGCCGCGGAGAGAGAGACAGAGAGAGACAGAGAGACAGAGAGAGAGAGAGAGAGAGAGAGAGTGAGAGAGAGTGAGAGAGAGAGGAAGACATGTCATGCCCTGTAATTGCCCACACTGTATGTGCGAAAGTGGCGTCACATGAGCTGCATTTTATGTGCAGTCCAGCCTATATAAAGATTGGAGCAGAATAAAGGGCAGTAGGAGCGGGCGAGGGGAGAGCGTGAAATCACCTCCATAAATCACACTGTTTACCGTCACTGACACATCTCATTCATCAGTCTGAATCCATCAATTATTGTAAAATATGCTTGAGCGGTGACAGCACGCTATGATGAAACTGTTGATGTCTGAGGCGACGATAACCTTGTGCGAGCGAGCGTGAGTGACTGGTGTGTGTGTGTGTGTGTGTGTGTGTGTGTGTGTGTGTGTGTGTGTGTGTGTGTGTCTGTGTGTGTTCTTGTGTGTGTATGTGTGAGAGGGAATGAAGAAAGGGCTACAGAAAGAAAATAAATGAAAGAAAGACAGAAAAGACTAGTGGGGTGTGTGTGTGTTTGCCACACAATGAAAAATGGAAGGGCATAGATAGAAAGCATCACGTGCTTAGGTGTGTGTGTGTGTGTGTGTGTGTGTGTGTGTGTGTGTGTGTGTGTGTGTGTGTGTGTGTGTGTGTGTGTGTGTGTGTGTGTTGTGTGTGTGTGTGTGTGTGTGTGTGTGTGTGTGTGTGTGTGAGAGTTTGGTTGGAAAAGCGGTGGGGTTAGAGCCATTCCAATAATTACCTCACGGACTGATCGCAATTATTTCAGCTAATCACTATCTCATTTTTGAGAAATCATCAGATGTGTTATTGGATGGATTATTACACCGGCGTTAGAACTATTGCGTCAAATAAAATGTCAATTTGGTCCGTTTCCATCAGCTGAGTTGAGGAAAATTAACGCGCTATCCTTTGCGTTCCACCATTCGATGCCAATAATTGCCTCGTCGTCACAGTGGTTATAAGCTCACACATAATACTGTACTAGTGCAATTACCCTCCGGGAACAAATAAAGCATCCATCACTGTGTTAACTGTACATGCATTGAATAGCCCGGTTATGCTCAATAATCTGGTTTGGGTAATGCTGCAATCAAGGTGTTGACATGGAAAAATGTCAACACAAGTTGACATGGAATAATGTCAACACAAGCTGACATGGAATAATGCCAACACAAGCTGACATGGAATAATGCCGAGTGGTTTAGTTGCGTTATTGACGGGAAATACTTCCTCTCCCAATGCACGAAAAACCAGTTATAATATTCAGAATATCGCCTCATGTTAACCCAATTATGATTAGCTTATTCAAGTGCATGTAAAAACACTGATATTCTAGAGGCATATAATTAACACTTAACTAACAACAACTAACAATTTAATGATTATTGTAAAGGGACAATTAAATTGTTAATCGCAATTATTTGTATTACAGTTAATTGTGAACTAAAGTTTCATGATGCCCAGGTGTTTATGTGCCGTAGTTCATTTTTTGGCAAATACACCATTTTGTCTTTGCACACAACTTGGCACTCAAAACTCTGGATGTTTTTTTTCTATTTGTGGTGAGAAATGTTCCAAACTCTTCCCTTGAGCATTGGACAGTGTCAAATAGTTTCTTCCTTGTCGCGGGAAAACACACAGTCCCCTGTTGCCTCTGAAGGAAGTATGCAGAGGTCTGTGGGATGGAGGTCTGACCAGCAGCCACGGAGCTTCCTGTTCTGGCAGGAAGTCTGTGTGGCTAGCAGTCATCTTGTCATCTTTTTCTTTTTTTTTTTTTGGGGCGACAACGTAAACATCCGTTCACTTTCTTTGTATGTGAAAGTGTGTGTCACTTTGCTCCCCTCCACACACACACACACACACACACACACAGACACACACACACACACACACACACACACACACACACACACACACACACACTAAAAGATGATACAGGCCAAAGACACGTGCACATTATGTACTCCATTTTTTGGGGGGTCAGGATGTGAACTCGTGACGTGCTGTGATGTTTCGTGGAGCTGCCAGGAGGAGACCAGCCTCCATTTGTACTTGGAAGGGACATGTTCTGTGTCTTTCATCTGACGAAAAGGTCCTGGTACAATTTCAGAGGTTTTTTTTTTTTCATTTTTTAATCCAGTCAGTCATTTAAGATGCTGTGTCTGTGTGCGATAGGATAATATTTTTATTTTTGATGATTGTCCTAAATATCTGCCTGTGCTGTACAATTATCTCCAATTGAGCGCAATCATGACCTGAGCCTTGTGTTTAAGTACCTTGTTCAGTTTTTATTCTATATATTATACCCTGTCTATATTTTTAATACAGAAACAAACAATTTTAATAAAGCCTTCATCCGATCTCAGCGTGTCTTCTGAAACAGCTCAGTATGTTAAAATGGAGAGATAACATGCACCGGGTTGCGTACAGTGGTGTGACTTCTACTATAGATTAAAAAAACAACAACAACAACAATAGTGAGGTTCCCAATTTGGTATAACAATGTGCCAAACTAAGCACATTACATTAGTTGAAATGTGCATTTGCACATTATTGTGCTCCAGGAAGTGTGAAAATTGGTGCTGTTAATCATTTCAGCAATACCCCAAAAGTTAAGTAAAAAGGTAGGTGGCCGTTGTGCAAATGAGCGAGAAAGAAACATATACAGCCAACGCCACTTGTCCCCCAACTAATTACTGTACTGAATGCAGCTGCTCAGGGGAGACTTTCTAACCTTTTAGACCTCCCTAAATAATAGCTGCAGCACCAGCACCCACTCTCTAATCTGAAAATAATTGGACGGGGAGCACCACTCCTGTACCGGGAAGTCCTAATAGCAGCCAAACCAATCACACTCTCCCTTCTGTTCATCTGATAAAGTCGTTGACGCAAACCGGTGCAGTCCTGTGTCGGCGCCGGAGTGAGTCACCGTACGGATTGGTCCGTGAGAAGCGCCGGAAACCGCGCCGGAAACCGCGCCGGAAACCGCGCCGGAAACCGCGCCGGAAGGAGGCGGCAGCGGCGACATCTGGAAAAGCTGTGGATTCCAGGTTTCGGAAAATCAAAATTGCGAGGGAGGACTCAGGCGTTCAGTCGCTGCCGCCGTCCTCACGCAGGAACGCATCGAGAGGGATGCAGCTAATGACGACTCTGCGATTGATTAAACTATCAATTATGTCATCGGAGCGATTCATTTCATTCCAAAGTTAAAAGCGGCATCACTCTGCTCGTTAGGTTCAGCGGGAAAAAAAACACAAAAAGATAAATTGAGCGTGAAACAAACAGCAACAGTCAGCAACAAGATTAGTTAGTAGTAAATATTAAGTCTGTTTGGCATTCATAAAAGTTTGCACACACAAATCACCGTGTTCCCGAAACACATCCCAAATATATAAACACCTGATTGCTCTTTTTTTGGTGAGTCAGTATTCCATGTATTTGTGAAATGTACAGTATGACGCAGAATCAGATGGCAAAGATGTGGATTCGAGGGAATTGAGTTTAATCTACACCACTAACTGTAATATTTGCTGCATTAATATTATATCACATGTATTGTTATTTATAATTATATTATTATTTATTTTTTTATTATTTCATTTCATAATTTGAGGCTTTTCCATAGAAAGAGATGAAGCACCATGCAGCAGCACCCAGTGTACAGACTAAAGCTCTGCCTCCTCGAGAGCTGACTAGAGAGCCGAGCGCGGTGGATTGGTAACACAAACACAACATTCCTTTCCGCCGGTGTTCATATCGACGGCGGATCGTTGTGGCGCAGCTTTTCTCAACATTCGCAGAAGGAACAAACGTCTATTTGTGTTGCTCGTCGGAAAGCTCCGCTGCCTCCGCTCGCGCAGTGATAACAGCTCTGGAGCCTTTTCTGCCGCATGACAGATCCTACTGTGCAGGAACACAACACGGCCGTGTTTGCTTTGAAATTTTCCCCACACCTCGAGCGCGAGACATTGGATTTTGACGCTGAAATTCAAGCGTCGCGTCGCTGCGTGCTGCGTCAGCGGCTGTGCCGGCGATGGCGCATGCACCAGCCATGCGACAAATAAGCTGCATTGAGGTTCAAAGCAAGGGGTTTAATGGTAGTTCAGACAAACAAATAAGAGAATATAGCGATGTGTACTGCTGTCACAATCGTTTATCTTTAGTTGGTTGATTAATTGTGATATAACTGTGCTTTATAATTTAATTGTCTTTTTTGTTCGTGTCATGCTTAAAATGAATAGTCTTTGCCTATAATACTGTAAAAACTCATTGATTGTGGAATCTCACAGTTTTGACTCCGCCAAATGATGGCTGTGAGCTGAAATAATTGTTCCCATGGCAATGTATAAAATGACTGACAAAATGCAAGCTATGACTAAAACACAGTGCGGTTCTATAGAACTAAGCTCATCCTAAGGGGGGAGCTTTTGCCGTCCCCACCCTCTATCCCTACCAATGGGGAATTGTTGGGACCTGCCCTGGTTCCAGCGGTTAAGGACCGTTTACACACTACATTTATTTGTAGATGACGAGGACCTGTCCCCCAAAAATAAAATTCAAGACGATACATGCGAGTCCATCCAAACCAGCAAGGGCAACAACGTGTCTGGCCCAGGTCACACTGGGATCAATGGCTGTCCAAAGCCTTTTAAACCTGACTCATAATATCGACATCTGCCGATCCTCGCACGCTATGTCGCTCCGTCCTGGGAGCTCACCAGAGGAGAAGAAGGAGAGGAGGGCCCAAGGGAACGGAGAGGAAGGGACGAGGAAGGAGGAGGAGGAGGAGGAGGACGGTGGTGGAGCGTGAGAAAGCGAGGGAGTGTGGGGAAAAGATGACATTAAGGATTTATCTCTTACGGTACCTGATGTGAAGGAAGTCGTCACGGCAGAGGAAGGATCCATGTAAAGGAGAAAAACAGAGAGATTTTTGAGTGGATTGATTAGCAACATTCAATGAATTCAATCAATTAATCAGGTTCTATGGCGGTAATAACGTGTCACATGCATTATCGCACTACGGTCTTAATATATTTATGTATTTACATTCTTAAGTTTGAAATTTGTTAATATTTGAGAAACAATCATTAGTAATGTTGGTATTAGGACTAAGCATGTCAATTGATAAGAACAGCTATGACGTTCAGAAAAAAATTATTATATTTTATATTATATATATATATATATATATATATATATATATATATATATATATATATATATATATATATAATTTTACGGTATAGCAACACTATTCACTTTTTTTGATGGTACACTGACTTGTACAGTAATACGGAGAATGGCACTTTGTTCGATGTCTGATTCAGGTAATTACCGTTTTTTGCCTGGTAAAATGTATTAAAACAAAAAAAAAAACGATACACTTTAAACTGGCCAGTCAAAATGTCCCGTAAGAACGCTCATACAAAACGTAGCCGCTCTACCTCCGCGACGCCGCGGATGAGACAGGCTGGCGATGCACCCGGCATCCGCCGCCCATGCTCACTTTCATTCCACCACAGGGTTTGTTTCACCCGCTCGACACGAGCTTGCGAGCCGATCTGGCAGGCCGAGCACATCTGGTACCTGCACCGGTAGCAGGGGGCCGATCCCCACACCCACCCCGCCGGAGAGAGAAGCCAGAGGGGTGCTGTAACCTAAGTGTACATCATATTTGCGCTTGTAACAAAGACTGTAAATGAAACGTAACCGATAAGGCTCGAATTTGTCTGGGAAAAGAAATGATTTTCCGACACCGGACCGAGTTTTATGACAGTGGTGTGAAAGTTAAATTGCACTTTGGGCCGCCAAATCCCAAATACAAAAAGTTACATAGCGCTGCTTTAAGACAACATTTAACTACATCACAGTATTACAATAACTAAAATCTTTTACACCATATCTAGTATCATCATGATATTTATATTATAACATCCAACACTATTCTTAACCATACATGATAAGAGAGTACTTTATTGATATATTACCAGGATTAAATGGATGTTAAATTTGGCATATTACTCTCACATACACACATATGTACACACACACACATACACACATATGTATACACACACACACACACACACACACACACACACACACACACACACACACCCTTTCAAAACAAAGAGAGGAAGCCTGCCTTCCGAGCGCCCTTGAACACATCTTTAATGGTCAACACTCCAGAGAGCATCTCTGCTTACAACTAAATACCTCAATGCCCACTGCCACAGTCCAACCATCACATAAAAAAAAAAAGAAGAAAAAAAAAAAACAGCACAAACCACTGCCATGAATTATTTATCAGTGCTGATTGTGAGAGTCCAGCATCGAGTCTGCGTTGGGACTTGCCATCATGACAGATTTTTCGGCTGCCCTGTTAGCCGGCACCGGACAGATTGTGATTTACACCGAGCAGCCAAGCAGCTCCATCCTCGAGTCTGGACAGAGGGCTAATGGACGCTTTTATTAGCTGTGAAATCCGATGGCATCAAATATTAAACAGTTCATTATGGAGCGCTGCTTGTCTTGTTGCACAGAACAGCCACTTAAAGCTACAACATTCAGGAGAAAATAAAGAGAAAAGGAATAATATACGCTGACAGCGGTAATTACTGGAAATTTACTTTGTGCGATGTGTTTGTTACAGGGAATTGCGCTGTGTGCAAGGGTGATTGTGTGCGTGTGTGTGTGTGTGTGTGTGTGTGTGTGTGTGTGTGTGTGTGTGTGTGTGTGTGTGTGTGTGTGTGTGCGTGCGTGTGTGCGTGTGTGTGTGTGTGTGACAATCACACAAGTATTTATCAAAGTGTTTGTCAGCGAGCAACAAGGCTCTGCCGTGTAATTTCTTAATAATTAATCCTCTTGTATCAAAACAACAACGGTCTCAAGCCAGTGGAGATGGCGCTTAATGAAATGAAAATGTTTCCATTACAGCCGACACGGTGACCCCCGGAGTCCGGTGAAGCCTTAACGGCTTTTTTAACGTCAGGCCAGAGAGAGTGAGACAGACCAGCAGCAAATATCACCAGGCGGGTCACAGAGTTACACCGAAGCCTAATTCACGACTTGGTCGCCGGAATATTTTTTGGGAGGAACCTCGCCACCCTGACTCTTAAGGGGAGGAACCGACGGGATCCTTACGGAAGAAGGAGGAGGAGGAGGAGGAGGAGGAGTGTCCCTTTCCAGAGGCACCGGAGACAAACGCGAGAGTGATGAAAACAGAGTGGAAGTGTCTGAGAGCGTAATATCAGTCAGACAAAGGCAGGCAAAGAGAGATTGGGGAAGACGTGGAGGCAGAGAGTGGTTAATGCTGACAGAAAGAACCGACAGAGGTGGGAGGAAATGAGGGTGGGGGCGGGGGGGGGCGGGGGGGGGGGGTTAGAGGCAGAATGACAGGCATCCTGGTGTTGGAGTGACAGCTCCTCCAATGACCTCTGAATGATTTATCCCCGGACATGTTTCCGTCTATCCGAGCATCGGGGGCCGTTAAAATCAAGAGAGCGCGGTGAATCAGGTCGGACCCGGAGCCCCCTTCACTCCTCAAAGCATGAAGGATCACCTGCAGACACCGCACGGGGGACATGCCTCCATAAAGATTACACTGTATTTATCTATTTGTTTTAACCGAATCGTAAAGGCGCCATCATCGGGTCGATCGCCGACAAAATGGCCGCTAGAGGAAGCCATTAGAAAGCACCGCAACCTCCACCGGGCTTCCGAGGCTTTGGAGCAGAGTTTTACAATAGCAGTCGTTTAGTTGCCGGATGCCTGTCCATGCTTGTACCAACTAAAATGACGCCAGTTGAGGGATATAAACACAGTAGTTCACGGCGAGTGAGCTGAAATTGACAGGTGTCTGGGTGAGGTCCAGTAAACAGGCGGTCCGGACTGGACCGTCTGCCTTCGATCGCTTGAAATCTCGGCAGCCATCGAGTGAACAGCGACTGACCGGCATTGATCGACGAGGCGCCGACGATCACCGGTGTACAAGGATCAGTTTGGGCAACGAGCCGATAACATTCTCAATCCTGCCCTCAACTTCAAGGTTTCTTATGTGAAATTGCAAACATTGCAAACATCTTGCCCTACGGTCAAGCCGGTTGCGGATGTTTCAACCTTTCTGTTACCGCTTTGGGCCGTTGCCAAATGAGTCGCCTCAAAATAGATGCAAACGTTTTTCAGAGGCTCTTTGAAAGACCTGTTGCAGCAGTATTGGATTGATACGGGAGGCAGAGCACCACCAGACTCCCTCACCACCAGTAGAGGCTGAAACGTATACATTGAGGTCTTTAAAAATGATCAAACGACGCAACGCGAAACTCCGATCAATTATAGTGATTACCACTTCGACCGTTAAATTACAGAGCCTCGGAGTTGACTCTGTAGAGCACCGGTGCACGCTGGTTCACGCCCAATTTGAACTGGCATTGATATTCATGGAGGGCTCCTTTTATTTGCCTTCCACGGGTCCAGGTCAGCTATTGAAAAAATCTCGTTATACACTAGTGAAAAGTTATTTTTTGTCTTGTGTCGCTAGTCTTTACAGGGCCGTGCTGTTGTTGTTCACTATTCTTTAATAGCGCCCATTTTATTGAGAAACTCATTATTTTGCCAAGTGCGGCTGGCCCAGCCAAGATTGAGATCGCGATCCCTGCAGCTTTTCAACACACCGCCAAAAAACCCACTCTTTTGTAAAGCACTGCAGACTGCAAAACAAATCAGAGTGATGTAGCTGTGGACATATGATTATAAAGTTTACACGCGGGCGCACACACGCACGCGCGCGCACACACCCACACACACACACACACACACACGCACACGCACACGCACACACACACACACACACACACACACACACACACACACACACACATCTCCTACATTTCCATCAAACAAATGTCAGTGCTAACAGACCATTAAAAACAGTAACAGGATAACAACAATTAAGCCCTGCTTGATGGCAGCTATCGCCGTTAAGGCATAAGAGTGATGAGAGGAGTAGGGAGAGAGGGAAAGGGAGGGAGGGACGGAGGGAAAGAGGGAGAGAGAGAGAGAGAGAGAGAGAGAGCATGCAGTGACAGTCAGGGCCGGTGATAACGTGGTGCTGAGGAGGCTGCCTGCGTTTTAAAGTAGCCCGGCAGTGCAGGTGGGAGATCCAGGAGGGACAGGCTGAAAGAGAAGGATGAGCATAAGGAGAAAGTGTTTAGGATTCAATTAGCCTTGCCTCTCCTCGTTAGGCCGGGCCGGCGCTGACAGCCAGGGGGAAGGTAAGGAGGCCGACAGGCACATACATCCTCTCCCCGCCATCGCAGGCGACACCTCAGCCACTTGGAGCATTTCGCCAGGAAGGGAATCTGACAGGAACTGGGAAGGGGATTATTTACATTTATGGGAAGCGCTGACAGCCATTTCTATTAAAGGCAATACTGGATATTTTAAAGGGGGGCCATTATGCAAAACTCACATTTTCAGTGCTTGTGCACATACGTGTGGGTCTCTGATGGGCCTAAAAACACACAAAGCGCGGAATGAGACAACCCGGTCAGTTTTTTGGGAGCTGTACATTTCAGAAAACAATGTCCTAAAATGAGCCGTTTGGCTTCGGCCTCATTCTAATTAGAACCGCCCTCCATCTGAGGAACTCAACCAACAAATATTTAAACCAGAAAGAGGAATTAATACCAACTGTCTGTGAATAAACTGCAGACAGTTGAATTGTAAGTATTTAAAAAAATAATTATGCTGTGTGTTTCTTTCAAAACATTCACAGTACTGTATATGTTAAGTAGATTGCACAAGATTAGATTCAACTTATTGTCAATGCACAGAGTACAAGTACTGAGGCAACAAAGTGCATTTCCCTGCATTTTACCATCCTAGTAACTGACGTATCCAGGAGCAGCGGGCTGCCACAGACCGTAGGCTGCGGCGTGCGATCCGCTGTGCGTTTCTCCAAAGAAAACCAACACAAATAGGATGTTTTTATTGTAGATGTATTTATTTATTTATTTTGTTTTCCGGCGATTTTCTGTTTACATGAAACAGAAAATCCCGGCGTCCAAGTCCCGGTGCGTTGTCCGTGTCTCCCACAAGCCTGGAGCACGGCAAAGAAAGTGAGAGCTAACTTTTAAATGAGGCCTTGTTGATCTAATATGACTGAAGACGCGGCAACTGGATTGCTTGTTTCTCACCCCAAATTTTGTTCAGAAACCGATTTTGGTGGACTGATGAGGTGAAATCAGCGAAAGTTACGGAGTAAACACAGCGAGACACATAATAGCTCCCGTTTAATGTACTGTACACTGGGAAAGCGCATCCGCCACTGTGAGATAATTTTGTCAAGTTATCTAAGCGCCATCTCTTGGTACCAAATTAAGCACCATCTCATTCCAATTCTGGCCCTGATTCCAGAGTCAGTGAGCTGTCAGAGCAGGCTGTTGTTTTTCCCCGGGTCTCAGACAGCATCAAAATGTTCAAGTCGTACTTCAGACGGGTGAAAGTGAGGCCATTCCGAATGGCGGGAAACGGCCACGGCGCGGACGGTTTGGCGGTTTGTGCGAGCTGAACTTCGGCCCGATAACACCTGCGCGGAGACGCTGGATCACACACCGGTTGGCCTCGGTTCATAATAATTCCGACACGAGCTGATAATGAACTTAAAAACAGGGCCACGTCCTGCCCTCAGATCACTTTGGAGTAAGCAGAGATGGGAACCATTGATTTATTTTTTTTTTCCATGGCCCTGGACATTGTTTGGGTCTTGTCCGTAGACTGCCAAGTCTGTGGATCAATACTGACATGCCTAGCTTCACCAATGGCACCCTTCAAAGGCAGAGAGCGGGAAGGAAGGAGCTTGTTTGTGTCCAGAGGTGAACGGGGTCGGGTTGGAAGACGTTACTCGCAACAGTTTGCAATTGAT
The DNA here is from genome assembly GCF_960531495.2 of Zeus faber. Lineage (NCBI taxonomy): Eukaryota > Metazoa > Chordata > Actinopteri > Zeiformes > Zeidae > Zeus > Zeus faber. Next base: position 20,469,720 of record NC_137194.1, on the reverse strand, counting down.
GAAAAACTCTGCGCCTCCGATAAGGACACGGATGTATTGGTGTGTTTACGTGTGTGTGTGAGTGTGTGTGTGCGCGCGCGTGCGTGCGTGCGTGTGCGCATGTGTGTGACGGACAGACAGAGCTGGGAGAATGTGCAGCAACACTGATAGTGTGCTTCTAAAACTAGTGCGGGGCTTGACGGACACCGTTTTGGTTTTTTTTAACTGTTTTTTTTATGTCAAGTAAAGATCACGATCAAGTCATCCTCTGCCTCAACTTTGCCAGAAAAATCTACAGGAACCTGAAACTAACAAAACAAAATCATAATAACCAAGAGTGATATGTTAGAAATACAGTCAAACACAAAGATCAAGTCTTTAGTTTCATGCAGGGTTGTGACACTGAGATACCTGGTGAAGACTGGGCTCCTGTGCATTCTGCTGGTTAATACATCTACATTCATTAGGTGTGTAGACAGAGGCGTTTCAGGCTCCTGGCAGGTCAGTAAAAGACCTGTCACAGTGGGTCCAGGCACGTGTTTGTGTGCGCGTGCACGTGGGTTTATATCCGTGGCGTTTCCCGTTGTTCCGGAGAGAAGACTGAACATCTTCCATTAGATCCCTAATCGAGCCCGGCCACATAGGGGCGCAGCTGCCTAATCAACCCTGTCACCGCGCACGTCCCCACCACTGTTTACGTTTTCAATTAGGCTCTTCCCCCGCCGCCGCACTCGCCCGCGTCAGTGCGCACGCTTGTGTGTGTGTGTGTGTGTGACCTGACGGAGCTTCCCCAATCAGCGGTGCGTGGCACTCCGCAGGTAATCATGGGTCTGTCAGTGACATGCCATCTCTGATGGGCCTTCACTATTAATATTTATAGTGTTCTGCATCAGCCCCAAGCTGAGCACTGTCAGAGCAATCACCAGAGCTTTAAATATCCCGGTCCAGATCAATTCTGATTAGCATTTGGAGCTCCCGCTTCATCCACCCAGCCATTGTCTACTGATCATCTATTGTTCTCAGATGGAGAGCAGGGCGGTGGGGGGGGGTGTGTGCCGAGGAGGGGATAAATAAACTGGAATGTGAAATGCATATCGTCTGACAGGCGAATTGGTGCGAAAGCCTTGACGTCTTGTTCCTTAATGAGAAAAGAAAAATGGCGACTGCGGGGGGGAAAACCCCCCACCCAAAAAAAACAAAAACAGAGCCTCAGCAGACAATGGCAGGGAGGGACAAATGATGCGGCCAGAGAGGCGGTCACATGGTCTGGCTCCTGCCTGCATGGCGCTCAGATGTAGAGCCATTAAAAAGGAACCCTGGTAGGAATTAGCATGCCTTTGTTGCTGGTATGGAGAAATGACATTTGCGGGCTTTAGAGGTGCAGTTTGGAGGTTCCTGCGAGTGCAGCCTCTTCCCCGCAGACCGCTGTGATGCCATTTCATCAACCTTTGTGCGCGGACCGAGGTTCCTTTGTCTCCTCCAAAAGACAAACCAATCTGCTTATCGCAGGCTCCAGAGGGAGGGGAGGCATTTGTTTTCAGCCGTTCGAAATAATACGCAGGAGAAGTAACCTTCTGAACAGCTAAATGGACCAGAGGAAGGAAGGGATTGTGAGTGTGTGTGTGTGTGTGTGTGTGTGTGTGTGTGTGTGTGTGTGTGTGTGTGTGTGTGTGTGTGTGTGTGTGTGTGTGTGCGTGTGTGTGTTGGTGCGTGTTTGTGGAAGAGAACCCTTCATTTGCCTCAAGGTAGCCCCACAGATGTTTATTTGTAGTGACAGTGAGATTTGTTCCCCCTGTGTCCCTATTTATCACACGAGCTGATTGTGAGGCCCCAGCAACAACCAGCAGAGAGGACACAATCACCAACACACACATACGAGTAAAACTGGGACGGGAGGATGCTGGTCAAAATATGAAGAGATAACACCACAAAATAATCAGAAGGCGCCTTGAAACTCCCTGAATTTGCTCAGACACCACATTGTTAATTGTTTTTGTGATACGTTCCCATCATCACTCAATAAGTCTACAACAGTGTTTCTCAAATGGGGGTACCCCCAGGGGTGCTGCAGGGGGTCCCCCGGAAACAAAATTTAAAAAGTGTTGAAAAATTATTGGTTGTATATAATGTTTAAAAGGATGCACATACTGTGCAGTACATCATTTATGTTAATGTGGAGGTGGGATGGTGTGGTTTGAGCAGCCACACCTGTCCTGGGTCTAGGTCATTGGGGGCCCAGGATCAGAGTGGCTGCGTCCTGTGTGGTAGGCAAAACTGCCATAGTTCATTTTATTTATTTTTCTCCAACATTTTTCTACAACATTTTGATAATAATAGCAAATGAGACACAGAATTGCTGAAGTTAAATGAACATTTATTCAACACTATTGTTATTTTGTGAATTGTCTCTGCAGTGCACTTATTCTAAATACAAATAATGTATTAACAAAATACAATTCCACAGGTCATCAAAAAACATATATTATAGTCATATAAAAGCCTGGTCAGGAAATAGAGTCTCCCCTTTACAATGCAGGTGTAGGATTTGTTATTTCCAAGTAAAGTATTTACACAAAAATATCAAATTTTTACTAAATTAAGTCCAATAGCAACAGAGAGACCTATGTCCCCACTGTCGGGACAATGGTGATGTCCTTGATGCCCTTGATGTCGACGGTTTTTTTTTTAACCGGGAAAGGGTTCGAGGTAACGGCTTTCCGCGATCGGAACGCATCGGGGGGCCCGTGATCTGCGCTCCGCTGTGCGCTCCGTTCTCCTATTGAACCAAACCTAAAAAGGGCCGTGTTGGGTTTGAAAATGTTGTTTCGTACAAGCTATAAAATAGAAAAAAAATAAACAGATCTAAAATAAAAAAAAGACAGTAGAATCACCACGGGAACGCACGCGCTGCCGGGAGGAGAAAATAAAACTCCACTCCAATTCTCTGAGTTAGGTTTACCTCTTGCCTCAAATGCAAAGTGTTTCCAAACAGCACTCCTGCTGCTTTCTTTCAAAACCGGTCGCGGAGGCTCTGCACTCACCATCTTTAATCAGCTAACACCATAACAAATGAATGAGGCAGTGGAGACGGCGAGTGGGTGAGAAGAGACGGGGCAACTCCCTGTGGAGAGAGCAAGGAAGTGCTGCTGCTACAGGTACATCGATAGTGCAGAAAAGGAGTATTGTAACAGCTTCAAATATTCAGAATCAATATGTATAGGAAAATCTAAATTTCTGTCCACTAGTTTGCAGCCTTTTTTTCTTCCCTTTTATCGGCCTCGCGAGTCATCTGCCGAGGCCGATTATCTCAAAATGCACAAATACCGGCCCAATTTAATCGGTCGACCAGTAATAAACTGTATGGGTATGTAAAGTATACGTGTGTGTCTGTGTGTGTGTGTGTGTGTGTGTGTGTGTGTGTGTGTGTGTGTGTGTGTGTGTGTGTATGTGTGTCTGTGTGTGTATATATATATATACATACAGTATATATATATATATATATATTTAAACACACACACAAATATGCACACATATATATACATTTATATATATATATATATATGTGTATATATTCCATATATACATACTATATATATGGGACAGAGCATTTAAGAACATTGAATTGACAGGTACGAGTTACATTTTTGAATTGTAGATGCTCCCTAAGCTGTAAGTGGAAGGGGAAAAAAAAGAGATGTGAAAAACAAACTGGATGGCATGCTGGTGGAACAGCGGAGGCGGAGGGAGGGAGGGAGGGAGGGAGGGAGGGAGGGAGGGAGGCCTTTGGGGAGTGAAATGCTCTTTGCGGCTTTAGTGAAAGTAATGACTCACCAAATGGAGCACTTTAAGGAAATTCACACTGAACTCTCACGGCTCTGTTTCTCTTCCACCCACCCACCCACCCACCCGCGCACGCACGCACGCACGCACGCACGCACACACACACACACACACACACACACACACACACACACACACACACACACACACACACGCACATCCCCTGATCCCCTCCTGTCTCGCTGTGAGCATTGTCTTCCCACTTCCCCCGGAAGGAACATCACATAGGACTCCCACAAAGAGCACCGAGGCAAAACTGTCCCTCCATTCCCCGCCCTCACATGTGAGCATCCACACACATACACACACACACACACACACACACACAACGCACTCTCTCACATGTACACAAACTCTCTCTCTCTCTCTCTCTCTCTCTCTCCCAGCATTCAAATTCACAGTGTAATTTCTGACCTTCTCACATGAGAGTCATGTTTCTCACAAACATCATCTTTTGTGCTCCTGCTTTTCGATGTACCTTTAAGTGACCTTGGCCGTGTGTGTTTCTACATGTGGAGTAGTTGAGGTGTATGTGTATGTGCGTGTGTGTCTCTCTTTATCTCTCTGTGTTTCTCTGCAGAGAAACTGACCTTTCCATCGCCGCTCTGCCCCAGATTAGAACTGACACCTCCCTCTGCTAAAGACCAAACCGATACACATAGTGACACCGACCACACACACACACACACACCCACGCACACAGGCACACACGCACACACGCGCACACACACACACACACACACACACACACACACACACACACACACACACACACACACACACACACACACACACACACACACAGGGCATGGTGCTGACAAAAAGGCAAGCATGGGGACATGCACACGATATGCGCTGGTCACAAAATCTGCTTCTGGACTTCCGGGGCCGATCAGCGGACAGCGAGAAATTTCTAATTCACACTCCCAGAACTAATAATGCAAATCTTTTTCTTCAAAGCATTCAAACAGCATAAAAAATACTACTACTATTACAACTACTAGCACCACTTATGTCACCGCAACAACTTTGTTACTATTACTATGACTACTTGTATTACTATAGAGAAAATACTGCCAATTCTAAAAATAATAATAATAATAATAATAATAATAATAATAATAATAATAATAATAATAATAGCTGCAGGCAGCAATACACTGAGCCAAGCTTAGTCGCGTTAGGTACGTATTACAGGGTTTTGGGAAACGCAGCCAAGTTCCAATTTTCCGAGTTTATATTGAACGCCCCACTTTTTTTCACTCGCTGTTTCATGACTTTTTTCAAGGTTTTCTGAGTTTTGTTTGGTCTTTTCTTTAACACGAGTGTGACTAACATCTAAGGAGGGATGTACTGTCCTCTCCTTCTTTACTGACTGGTCACACTGAGGAAAACCTGTCTTGATTGAGGGTCGCTCCGAGTCGGGAGGAGGCAGTGTTTAAACAATTACGATCGTCCATGGATCATGCAGTGCGGAGACCAAAGAAAGGGACCGTTCCTCTAAAGGTTCTGAGAACTTGTGAAAACGCCTTCTGGGACTGATTACAGTTTTCAGAGTTTCCATTTAGCGCAGCCTCTGCTCTGGTTGTCTGTCGACACGTAGCAGACTCTCTGCAGTCCACAGGGCGCAGGTCACTGGATGCCAACGAATTCCGAGAGACAAAGCTTGGACTTGTATAACTTTGGATGATGAGGTCACAAAGCGGCCCGCTCCTGAAAACCATCAAAACGCCTCAACGTTCTTCTACTTCCGGAAAGATTACGACAGTTTTTCCACAAATTTCTGCTCCAAATGTACATCGATATTGATCAAAGACGTCTGAAACGTTAGGTTCTAACGAGACCTGAACCGTGTCTGTGCATGTCTGTCCTGCGGTTGTCGTGTTTCAGATACTTTTGTCCCAGCAATAATAATAGGGATCCAGGGGTCTGATTATTATTATAAAAATAATAATCATGATAATAAATATCAAAATAATGAAAAAATAATAATAAAAACCCTAATAGTATTAATTATTTAAAGAAAATACTACTACTACTACTACTACTACTACTACTAATAATAATAATAATATTTCAAGAAAATACTACTACTACTACTACATACTACTACTACTAATAATAAATATAGGTGCAGGCAGCAGTGCACGGGAGCCAGGGTAGTCAGGATTTAGTAAAGTCAAATCGGCGAGCAGGCCGCCTGCCGGAGTCGACAATCTCCTCCCGTACGTTTGATGAGTGCGGAGGTTTACTCGTAATGGCCTGGTAACACTGTAATTCTGTTATCCTATGACCAGAAGATCTTGGCAGCTGTAGGCGGGTGATTGGCGCAACTAACAACTCAACATTGGCATACTGACACATTAACAACAAACGCACATGAAAGCACTGCTGGTCTGTGCTCGGGATGCAACAGTACGGACCCACGGCTCGGTTTGTATCGGTATGTATGTGGGTTTGGGCCAAGGAAATGATACGGTTTCGGTATCTTTATATTTATATTCAAGAAAGAAAAACTTATATACCACTTTAAACAATGAACTCTTTATGTTGCCTACAGACAAATAAAACCTTGCATTCAGGAAAAAAATGAAAGCGCGACTGACTAGGCCTGGTTTCTGTCTCTACTGTATGAAATCAAGGGGAGAAAAACATTAATCTTAAAAGTACTTCTTAGCTTTGGCAACCTGTACTGGAGGTGCATTGCTTTCTCCATATGAAATAAACAGGGCACATAGTCTACTTGTATACGCAATATTAAATGTAAAAATAACAAAAGTGCAACAATGCATTTAATATTTTTGCCAGAAATGGCAAACATTATTATAAATTATTATTATTATTATTATTATTATTATTATTATTATTATTATTATTATTATTAAGTGTAAGTGATACAGTGCCATCACATATTTTAACACGTAAAAACAATAAAAAATATTGTTGTGAAAAATCATTTGTGATAGACTGACGCGGTCCTCTCCTTCTGTTTGGGTGTCATGGTTGGAGTGTGGGTTAAACGCTCAAAGCGCTGCTGTCTGGCTGTGGGACCGGCTGTGCTCTCCGGTGGCCCCCGCTCGGTCTTCCTCCACAGGACAGGTCAGGGCCCCGCAGTCTGCTAGCGTGCAGCTTGACAAGAATCTGGTAGCGCTCGGGGGTGGGGCCTGGGACAAGTCGCCGGCTACAAGTCACTGGTGCTCGCCCTCTCGTCTGCGGGGGTTCGGGCTTTGTCTTGCGGTGACAGTGGGAGTGGGTTCCAACGAGCCGGATAGCCGCTAGCCTGCTGTGGGTTACGGTGGTTAGCCAGTCTGCGACACTTTCCTTACTCGCCCTTTGGGGTTTTATTTACTCCGTCTTTCGGTTGGTGCCAAGGAGTGAGGCAATTATAGGAAAATTCCATATCATGATGGCTGCGGTTCACTTGTGCATATTGGGTCATAGGGGGTGTATCAACCGGTTCGACAACATGTACCATCGCATCCCTCGTCCGTGCGCTCCACCAGCTTGGTCCTGTAGTAGTCGATCAGTAGTCTGCAATGATTTTACCTCGTGTTCCAGATACTTCTAGCCTTAAAAAAAAAAACGGCAAGAAGATTAAAAAAAACAAAAACCCTGCAATTATTTCACGTGACCGTTACAGAGTTGAGAAAAACTGTTTTTTTAACGACTAACCCCGAAAAAATGGACCGCTGTGGAACTCGGACGACGCCAAACACAACGACCATTCATACGTGACCATTTTCTGTGTGCCAGACACTTTGATGGCCATTTTGTTTCTAAACAAAAACAGGGGGCTGGACCCCTAATAATAGTAATAGTAGTGGTAGTAGTAGCAGCGTCCCTGGTATTTCTCTCGGTGCAGCCCTCCCTCGAGTGGCTGCAGCCAGACGGAGGCTCTGTTTGGGTATTAGAGCGACCAGAGAATGGAGCTCTCTGTCCTGAGCCGAGCACTACTCCATTTCACTGATCACTGAACAGCCTCTCAGTCTCCGCCACCAGGGAATAGGCTCACTTACCTGTGTGTGTGTGTGTGTGTGTGTGTGTGTGTGTGTGTGTGTGCGTCGTGCGCGCCTGTGTGTTTCCTTATCTATCTATCTATCTATCTCAGGTACCTGTTTATCTTTCTCTCTATCTTTCCCTCTATCTTTGTGTGTGTGTGTGTGTGTGTGTGTGGCTGTGTATGCCTGTCTGTTTCCTTATCTATCTATCTATCTATCTATCTATCTATCTATCTATCAATCGATCAATCATCTATCCCGGGTACGTGTATATCTTTCACTCTATCTTTTTGTGCGCTTGTGTGTGTGTGTGTGCCTCCTTATCTATCTATCTATCTATCTATCTATCTATCTATCTATCTATCTATCTATCCAAGGTATATGTTTATATTTCACTCTATCTTTGTGTGTGTATGTGTCTCCTTATCTATCTATCTATCTATCTACCTATCTATCTATCTATCTATCTATCTATCTATCTATCTATCTATCTATCTATCTATCTATCTATCTATCTATCTGTCTATCTATCTATCTGTCTGTCTGTCTATCTATCTATCTATCTATCTCTCTATCTATCTATCTATCTATCTGTCTATCTATCTATCTATCTATCTATCTATCTATTTATCTATCCATCTATCGATCCATCTATCAATCTATCCATCTATCTATCCCAGGTACGTGTATATCTTTCACTTATCTTTGTGTGTGCGTGTGCGTGTGTGTGTGTCTATCCACCAGTTACGAGGTGACAAGAGCTCCACGGACGATGGTTTTTCTTTTTTAAGCTTGCTCATTTAACCCGTGCACTGACCCGCATCGCTCATCGCCGTGGCGACAGTGGGGTAACGGAGAGGTCAAAACCCTGCCAAGAGTTCACGGAGAAGAGTGTGTGTAGATACGTGTGTGTGTGTTTGTGTGTGTGTGTGTGTGTGTGTGTGTGTGTGTGTGTGTGTGTGTGTGTGTTAAACAAAACATGGCAGGATCAAGAAAAGTGATGAGGCGATTCTGCGGTTGGATTCTCGCCGTACAAACACACCTGCGTCTGTTCTGTCTGAGCCCCCAGCGCTGGGCATTCCACCGCTGAACTTCACTTCACGCTAAGCCAGATCTTTGCACTTCTACTTCTTGTTTTTTTTTACTTTAGTGCATTTATTTTTTTACCTGCTATCGAAAACAAATTGCACTTGAAGCAAAATTATGTCACTTTTTTACCCTAAAATAACAGCTTCAGAATCATTTTGATGGTACACTGACTTGTAATATGGAGAATGCCACCTCGTTCATCCCCCCTGCAACCAAGGTATATATTATATCTGCGTTTAAAAAATATATTATAATAAATAAATAAATATCTGCGCTTATTGAAACGTTTCCGATCCTAGATCCTAATTTGTCCAGTAATTTATTTTTTTATTTTTTTCGGACACCGGACCGAGTTTAACAAGTGTATAAAAGTGCAATTGCAGTCAGAAACTGTAGGGGCGCCAAATCCCAAAAGTCCCATAGTGCTGCTTTCAAGACGAAACAGTGTATGCAGCTACACTCTGCTGGGAGATTTTCTCACCAAAACTGTTTTTAAGGTTATTACTCTCTCTCTCTATTGTTTTATACTGCCCCATCCGAGCCGGATGTTTGTTTTTAAGCGACTTTCAGCCATCAGGTATTTCTCACCTGAATCAAACTATGAACAAAAGACGTTTTTTTTACACTGCAAACTTATCAATATACGTTTTCCCACTGGTTACAACTCAAACAACACATGTGCAATATGCCGAGCGAAGTACGACTCGTTAAAAAATTATAGTGTGTATAGTGTAACTCGACAGCGAAAAAATGAGCCATAGTGAAGGGATGACATTTATAACAGCGGCAAACATGCAATATATGTGTGTTTGCATCAAAAAAGGGATCGAGGGGCTCTCAGAGAGAGAGAAAGAAGGCGAGAGAGAGGGCGAGAGAGAGAGAGAGAGAGAGCGAGAACAAGAGATAGGAAGAGGAATGGATGGAAAAGGGTTAGCCAGGGCTTATGTGGAATGTGCCTGGGGAGCTAACATTTGGTGAACCCTTATTGTCACGCTGTGCGCGGGTCCTAAGAATAAAACGAGGCCCTCGTGTGAATACCTCAGGAAAGATTCGGACGGGGGAAGTACATATTTCTCCCGGCGCCGGCTACAAAGGACACGGGACAAGTGGATGAAAGGGGAGCGAGACAGACGTGGGCGGAGGGACGATAACTGATAAGGGAATTCCAAAGAAGGTCTCAATATGGCCGCTAAAAAGGGGGTGACCTTATCGGGCCTCCACCTGGGGAGCTTGGAGGAGCTGAACTTTAGTGTTTCTTCTTAAAGGAACAACGAGAGTAATTGACTTTCGATTTTTACCTGGATTTAGGTAAATCCAAAATTCAAAAATGTCCCTTTAAAAAAAAATTATATATATATATATATAGGTCATAAGCAATCTCAAAATGTGTGCTTCTGTTCGGAGGACTTTCATGATGTGCATTTACCATCATTTTGGACCTCGTTGCCTTAATTCACTGCTTAAATTAATCGCATGGATGAACTGACTCATTATAAAGAAAACAAGGATCAGTTGCCAATTTTTTTTTCGAAAGCTCAACGCTTTGCATGTCAATTTAGAGCACGGTACTTCCATTCTTTAAAATAGCTGTAATCCATTCAGTAAAAAAGAAATAATCCATCAAAACACAAAGGACGCAAATGAAAAAAAACAAAAAACAAAACAAAAAAAACAAAAAAAATGATTGTGTTTGACTAACGAGCCGCGTCGTCATAAACAGGTCATGTTTGTTTCAGAAGCTCCATCCTTTGGGAAATCAGGAGTCAAACGCTTGTATTAAGCTCCAGATATTAAGCGTCGTGCCAGTCAGGAGAGCGGGATCGCCGTCTTCCCTCCGTCTTCCCTCCGTCTTCCCTCCGTCTTCCCTCCATCACTCTACGCCACCCGCCTCGGGGGAGAACGGGAGGAACGGCAGAGAATGTACGTCGGCGCTGCCCGTCCTCCACTAAAGCGTCCAGACGCAAACAGGGATGCAGGCGTTGCACACAAACCTCGCACAGGCAAGGTGAGCGAGGCGCAGCCGTTAATGAAAGAAAAAAAATGAAACCGCGCGGCTCTCCGCCGGGAACCGGGAAGTGTGTTTTTTAATTAGCGTTCGGCGCCCGGCGCTGGGATATTTAGAGTTAATAAACTTTGCATATTACTTTTATGTTTCATGTATTTTTCAGAAATCCCCACAGCCCTGTATCAAAGGCGCGGAGGTCTCCCTAATCAGCGCCGCGTCTTTTATGAACACATCAATATTAATACAAAAAAAAAAAAAAAAAAAAGCATGGATTAACGCAACTTTAATGCTTGCTGATACGTGTAGTTTTGTGGTCTGGTATAATTAATGGAAAGGACGGTAATTTATATTGCATGTTAACTTCCCTCCAAGGAGTCTGCAAGTCAGAGAGTCAATGAACAGTTTCCAGTACAAGTGGAATAGTGAATTTGTGGTATACTGGTCTGTTAGTGCAAAGGAATTCCTTATTTTCAACACCCTGGTCACCAGGAGGGAATTCAATTTTGTATTAGAACCATTTTGCATTTCTGTTTTGTGATCTTCAACAGCAAGGCCACTGAATGATTTTGATCATAGTCCCACTGTTATCTCCCTAACTATACCATGAACAGCTATGGAGGTTTGGACTCAAATCACCGCCCATAATGAAAATGCTCTCAGATTGGGGGTTGACTCTGCGTCTTGATTTTTAAACGACAATCCTGTGAAGACACTAGAAAAGATAAATAAATTACAAACACAACCTGTGGGTCTGTGCGGGGCGGGTTGCATGTGCGTTGATAAAAATCTCTGCGTCTATACGCTGTGAAGGATCAAGTGGAGTAATTACTAGAGCTGTCGCAATTATTAGATAATTTCCTCATCGCAATCATTTCATATAGTGGTTAGATTCTGCAATCTTATGTTTCCATTCAAATGTAATGTCATTTTTAGCCAATGTTAGGAATGGTGTGATTGATATCAGTGATTGATATCGGCAAATCATCCAACTGTTCTGTGTTCCAACATTCATGGCTTTTCTTCAAATGTGGATGGGTACTATTATACCATTAGAGTGGCATAAAATTAACATAAAAGACCAAGTAATTAGTAATTACCTTGTAATACTGTACTATCATCTACGACCTCCATAAAAGAAAACAGGCGTGGATGACGCCGCTGAACTAGAACTTCATGTCACTTTCCATTACTCTGCAATCACAGGGTCGCCGGGCTCAAAGGACTCGGTACAAACATTTGGCCAAAATAACTTAATAATATAGGCAAACAGAGCACTAATATAGGTATCCCTCAATTACACGCTGATATAAATAGATGAACACTGTGAAGAGGCGCTAACCTCATCCTCGCTATCCCAACCGCCCCCCCGCAGCTTTCAGCGATCCCCGCGCCCCGGCCGCCAACGGCCCCTTTAGCCACAGTGTCCACCACGTTGCATGCTGGGAATGAAGCACATTTGGTGCTCTGAAACCGCGTGGCTCTGCCGGGACGGCGGCTGAATGAAAAAAGGTACGAAATTAATGAAACAAATGAATTCTGCTCCTTGATTGGCCGACAGCCGGGGTGCCTGTCACTGCGGCTTAGTGTGCTTCTGCGACGCGTGTGTGTGTGTGTGTGTGTGTGGTGGGGTGGAGGAGAGAGGCCTGTGGCGAGGAAGCCGAACCTGAACGTCAACTGTCATGCACGGACACGGCGCTCAGCGGGGGGGGGGGTAAGGTTGGGGAAGGGGAGCGGCTGTGGGGAAGGTTGGGGGACAGAAGTGACAGAGAATGGAAGAGGGTGTTATATAGAGAGGGGGGGGAGAGAGAGTAACGCTAGTGGGAGTTGACAAAATGGTAAAAGAGAAACCAGGGTGGCGGAGGTGGCGAGGGGGTGGGTGGCGGGGCGTACCTTCAAAGTGTTGCAGTTAAAATTTATTGCAAATAACTGCTCCTGATGCTCCGCCGTTTCAATTTCACACAACACTATTCCACAGCTCAGGAGCAAATGTTTCCCCGTCAACATCGCTTAGGCTCCCCTCACCCCCACCCCTCCTCCACCTCGCACCGCCGTCCTTTCCTGTCCTCCTTCCTTCCTTCCTTCCTCCATTTTTACCTCCCCTCTCTCCCTCTCTCTTTATCACATCTCTGCCATGTCCCATCACCCTCCAGCTCACCCTCTATCTTCCCCATCGTTTGGTTAATGTTCTTTTCGGGGCACTAAGGCTGGGGGAGGGGTGAGGCGACGACAGGGGGGAAACGGCGAAGAGAAAACAAAGAGACAACAAAGGAGTGGCGGAGTGGTCGGGAAAAGTGGGAGAGAGAACGAGAGACGGGAGGAGGGCGACAAACGCACGTCAGGAAGTTTACTTTTCTAATAGAAAGGGAAGTGTGGGAGGGGGGGTTAGACTTCGCAGCCTCTGATTGGCTGGGCTCTTGTGCCCGCCGGCATTCAAGTCGAGATGAAATGCACAACAACCAGAGGAAGCCTATTAGGGCTTTGGTAATGAAAGACAGTCCGTTCATTAGCGGCCTGACACCAGACCATGCCTTATTTAAGGCCCCCGACACTCGCTGTGCAACGTCCCGTACGGCCCGGCGCAGCAAGGGAGGAAGGGGAAGACGGACGCATTCGGAGACGGAGGGCTGGAGAAAGGGGTTGAGAGGAATATTGTCATTTGGGCCATGTTTTTGAATTATTTATCTCCCAGCTGAGAAGCGGCTCCGGACCCATAATGAGGTGCAGGCCACAGTTTGGAATATGCTGTCGCTTTCATCTCCCACATTATAAAGACTTGCCTTGTCCATGGGAGAAAAAGAAACAAAACACACCACATAACGTCTGTTTTACTGTTTTCTCTCCCTCTCTCTCTCTCTCTCTTCCCTTCCCTCACAAACAAAACAACAAACCAAAAAAAAAAAAAAAAACGCAGAGCAACGATGAAGCCCTCAACGTACTCTTCCCGAAAGTTATAGTGGCGAGGATGAGAATCAACAGCGCCGGCTACGGGGAGCGGCGCAGTTGGATTATCTCTGCAGGCTCTGAGTGACGGGGAAAATCAGGCAAGGAATCAATCTGAGAGACGGGTGTTAGACACAGAGAGAGAGAGAGAGAGAGAGAGAGAAAGAGAGGAGAGGGGGAGCGGGCGAGCGAGAGAGGGAGAGCAAGAGAGCTGTGTTCAGTCTGCAGTGGTTTGATAAGCTTCATTATTTCATTACCTCACCCTCGGCTTATGTCCTGAGCTGACACACACGCGCACGCACACGCACACACACACACACACACACACAAATACAGTATGTGCTCTGTTTGCCTCCAGAAGGATAAAAAGGATGCACAGAAACGAGCGAGCAGTGGATGGAAGTAAGTAAGTGAGGGAGAGAATGAGAGAGGAAGGGAGAGTACGAGCGAATGAGAGAGAGAGAGGAAGAGAAAGAGAATGCAGATTAAGGACATTTTAATGAGGATGGATAAAGGAGTGTCTGCAGAGCCCTTATCAGGGGCAGCGAGCGAGAACACTGAACGAGGGAAATACTCGTTCTACTTTGGGTTTTTTTGTTTTTTTTTGCAGACTGTGCACTTGATTGGGAAACCATGTCAGCTACTTCAATGTCAATGTTCACGTCCTCCACCTCCTCCAGGGAGGATTTCTGAACATCCTGTAACCATCAGCCAGCTTAAGTGTGTCCCCACCCCCACCTCCCGATGCACGCACGCACGCACGCACGCACGCACGCACGCACGCACGCACGCACACACGCACACACACACACACACACACACACACACACACACACACACACACACACAAACACACACAGCGGTGGCAACATGGCCTCACTGCATCTGGCTGGATTTTGTCATGCCCTACTCACACACTTGCCCTGTGGGCGAGCGGCGTTTTGGGCGACCAAGAGGAGTAGTGTAGTACTCATGCCCACCACAGACCTGGCCCCGCAACAGGCACCTCACAGACTAACTAGACTAACAATCAATCAAAGTGTTAGCGCAATGATCCATACAAGGGTTTCCTACGATGAGAAGAAGAATTGACAGTTATCTAGGGCTTTACCTGACTCAGAATTTTGTCAGTCAAATTGGATTCAGCTGTTCAATGCCAATTTTAGACCATTCACCGATGGGGGGCCGGGCCAGCTCGGCTCTACAAGGTCGGCAAGATAGGCAACCCCCGAGGGCACATCCCAAGGCCGGGGAGAGGGAGACGGGTGAGCATGTCGTCGACGGTATCGACGATGCGCGTACCAGCAATGGGGTGCCGGCGATGGGCGCGCCACAACAGCGTGTTTCATTTTACGTCTCCTTATGGAACCAAACAAGTGCGTAATGGGGACCCTTTCTCCGTGACTCTCTCCTCGATCACCCCCTCACCATGCGTTATGCGCAGAAAATAAACTTAACGAGTCTACGAGTCGTGCCTTGTTTGTTCCGTGTCCTGTCCCCACACTGGTTTTAGTTGTTTTATTTGGACCAACGGGGCTCGGCTGTCTGTCTTGCGCCATCGGGGGTGGGAGTCGCCTTATCTATATTTTCTCATTGAAATGTTATCCCTGTGCATTTTGTAAGCTTTCATCTGTTTTATCCTGCTATTGTAATGCACACTGACTGACAAAAAAGAACAAAAAAAAACGACTGCTCAACAAGAAGAATCTCACTCGACTGACTGGTTTCCGACAGATGAACTGGTCGACTTTCAGGGGGCAGCCCTACAGTTATCAGGGAGTTTTTTTCGGCACTTACAGCCGCTCCCGTGTGGGAAGGTCATGGAGGGGTCGCGTCAGGTTGGTACAAGTCATGTGACGGGTCAGCGTCGGGCGAGGAGCTCGCTCCTGACATGATTGGGGCATGTCAACATTAAGGGATGACAACAGATGTGTGCTCACTGATGCATACTGAGACACATCAAGCAAACTTGCGCTCTTAGATATGTTGTGACACAAAAGCAAAAAAAATATTCACGTGCGCACACACACCACACACACACACACACACACACACACACACACACACACACGCACACGCACACGCAACAACAATAACAGATAAAGACTAAGATGCAGGTTGGTCTTGACAGGCCGGACACGATTTGTCAGTCACCCAACACACCGGATGTGAGCAGCCGTGCACGTGAACGATGTGCTGTCAGCTCACCTCACTTCCTGCTTAAGTCAGCGCACATGCGTGGAGGGAGAAGCTGGATGGATGGATGGCTGGATGGGATTTCTACTTGGGACAATTGTCCTTAAATGACAAGGTAGAAGTGCGGACAAAAACTGTAAAATGTTAATGTGTGACTGTGTGCGTGTGCATTTGCAGCCAGTTATGAAATTTAGAGAACAGTGGGCTGTGTGACTGATGCAGTAAAAGCTTTGCCATTTCATAAGGTTACCTTTGTTCTTTTTTTTTTTTAAGTGCACAAAGGGCTGAGTGAATTAAAAGAGAATAGACGAAGAGATGCTCACTTGGCGTGATCAGACGCGGAGACTTTCCCATTAAGCCCCCCCCCCACCCAAAAAAAAAAATAAACAACCTCTTACCACCTCGGCCCCTGTCTGAATAAGTGAATGCTGATTTGTGTCAGCGTTGGCGGTGGGTCTACCTCTCCTGAGTGGCCCGGCCACCACCTCTGGATCCCTGGGGCAGGTGGAGCTCAGTGGAGGAGGGGTGGTGCTACTTGGCAGGAACCATGCGGTCAAGTTTGAGCCCTTCATACTTCATTAGTGTCTCCACTTTCCTCTCTTCCCTTTCTTTTCCTGCTCCACCCACCAGCCCCCCTCACGGGATGTATGGATGTGTGAACATGTATATGCATGTATGTCAAAGCAGTTACTGAAATGACTTACACGCAAAACGTACATATCCCAACACATGGTAGAACAACATATTTTCCCTCTATAGTCAGTGGACGCTTGTCCTCAGGTTTCTCCCTCTCTCAGGCTTTACTTGTTTCCAGCTGTCTGTGGGGGTGGGGAAATGAATCATCGCCTGAGACAACAACTTTATGTACAAAGCTGTTCAGGGAATCAGCGACTTTGGCATTCTTCATTTCTGGTTTAAAAATGTTATATCTTGGATCACATCACACATCAACACCAACTTCTTATTGATTTATTCTCATTCACCACCCTCACCGGTATATTCCCCGCCGTTAATTAAGTAACATCTGTGGCCTGTGTGGTGAGATGTGCGGTGCCTTGATCGCATTTGCACGGTCTTTCATCTGCTGAGATTAAAATTACCACAAGGGCAGTGTACTGGCTCTTTCTACACCTTAAAGGAGGTTTACTATTTACATATGTATAGAATGGAGTGAAACATACGTAGCACGGTCATAGCGTCCAGTAAATGCATTCTTTTGTGAGAAAAGAACCCTTTGATTCAGGGGAATAAACGTCATCTGAGAGACGAACCGAGTTATTGAACAACAAACTAAATAAACTTCAGCCGTCAAAAAGTTCTGATGTTAAACAAGGAGTCGACACTGTCTGACGAGTCTGAGAGTGTCGAGGGCTCTGGCAAGTCCCTTCGTTAACTGGGAAGAAAAGGAGCGAGATGTTGAGCTTTACAGAGCGGGCTCCGCCGCCCTATTCGCGGGTACCCGGCCTTACGCTCCTGTCCCTCTCAAAATCCTTCAATCCCTCGTTCTGTCACTCCATCGGCCTCATCCTCCTTTCCAGGTTGACAAAGTGGCCTCTGCTGTCAGAGGCGGACATAAGGAGAATCAGAACAATTTAAAAAATGCACGTGTGATAGATAGATAGATAGATAGATAGATAGATAGATAGATAGATAGATAGATAGACAGACAGACAGACAGACAGACAGACAGATAGAGTGAGTTTCATTTCACTTCGACTCTGACAGACGAGCCTAACCTGCGATTATTGCTATTTCATGCTGAATTTCTTACATAAGAAATAAGAGTAAATATGTCTCCACACAAGGCATCATGTATCTCTTTAAGTGTGGAAATCACATTTGCACCGGCAAATTGGAGAAAGAAATGCTATTTGTTATTGATTGAATTTAGTCTAACAAATTTCCACATCCAGTTGTGCTTCAAGAAGCCAAGTGAGGCTCTCATAGTAATTGAATGACGGTACCTCGCCCGTCTTCCTGCACAGGAGGGAAAGGAAATACAATCCACTGAGTCCAAGGTCTGGAGATACACTCCAAGTTGAATCCAAAACAGTGCAAGCCAAAGCCCTATTCTCAGGGTTGAAAAAAAAACAAAAAACACGGTATAATACAAGTGCTTCATATAAGGCCTCTCCCAGCACTGTTAACCATGGGAAAAAAAGTAATAAAGACATTCATATTTAAAAAAGCACTGTGGAGGAACAATCCCCACCACATTTCCCCGTGCCCCAGGAGGAAGCGGTCATGTTGGTTTCCTTTATCACATCCACACAGCGCCGAGCGTTTCCCATGATCCCTCCAGGAAAACTGTGCACCCACACTGTCACACTGTAATTACTTTGGGGCAGAAAACATGGTCCCGGGAAAAAAAAAAAGAAAAAAAATTGTTTACTCACAACGTTAGGCGAGTGCCACCAGGGACACCGGTGCGGGAACTGTAAAACTGAAGGTGCGCGTTGTGTTGGCCTTAACAGGTAGCTCCGACACTCCGGGACTCCCGCCAAGGCCTTGTCACCCAGACAGATCTGGGATTACTGTACAAAGGGCACCGAGGAGACTTGGACCATGAGTAACAAGAGAGAGGCACAGGGGGGAGATCAAGGAGGAGAGCGGCAATAAGGGGAGACGAAAGGGAGGGAAGAACGAGAAGAGGAAACAGATTGAAAGTGCCGGAGTGTTCAACTTTAAGGGGATGTTTTTTTTTAAACCACGCACAGCTCCCCTCTCTTCTCAATTTGCTCTTCAGGTGCCGGATAGGCTTCGCCAAGATGTAATTTCCTTTTGAGATCCTCATTGCTCTGGTTAAAATGCATTTTTATAGTCCGCCGCTCAAACCAAGTGCACTGCAATCTAACATGGCAAATTCCTCCACAACAATGACACGGCTATCCAAGTCTGTATGTGTAAAAAAAAAGAAAAAAAAAATGACAAGCACTCACAGCTAAAGCTCATTCTCTTTAGGCCAAATGTAATCAGGCAGCATTGTGAACAGGCTTGGTATACACAAACACAGAGCGCCACTATCTTTATCCTCGAGGGCCGCGGTGAGTTCATGCGTGGAGCAACCGGCTTGGTAATGAGGAAGAAAACTAATATTTGGAGTGCATTAATACTGTTGATCTGGGGTGGCGCTGAGGCTAAGCACATCAGCCGACGCTTGTTTGTGAAATATTGCCGCTGTTCGCGGACCGCAAGTGCGGCGGTGGCGAGGCAGAGGGCATCACTCAGCCCCGCTCTGGGCGGCTCTAACAGCAGAGAAAGGCTCACACTGCCTCAGCGGTAATTAATGGCAAAGCCAGAAATTACTTCGAGACATACGTTGTGTACGCGAACGCACTTCACCGAGAGGGACTCGCTCGCTGCTCGCACTCTTTTTATGTCTAACTGTTTCGGTTGCCGATGACATCACTCTTGCTGTCAGACTATTATGATTGTGCGAGACGAAACAGACACAGACGCAAGCAACAAACATGATTACCGTCTATGACCTCTCCCAGCACAATACATCAGAGCTATTATCAACACATTGTTGGCAGCGCCGAGATATATGGGGTGCGAGATAGCGCGCCGTGGCTCCTGCGAGGCTTCCGAACGATGCGGAGTACGTCAGCGGCTACCTCTATATCTGCAGAGGGATCGGCTCGAGTAGACTCAGAGGGATTCGGGAGAATGCGAGGGTGACACTTCCCTCCTCTGCCTTCTCATGCAGCCTGCGAACAGGGAGGAATTAGGGAGAGGGAGGGAGTGAGTATGCTTCAAATTGTTGAACCATAACTATCACCGTCTTGCCCATAGAGTAAACATGTGGCGCAGAGTGACACAATTTCTAATGATGCATTCCCTGCTGCCGAGTGGTAACAGGGCCCCAGGGCCGATGCAATGACACATATATCGCAATTGTCTCAATCACCAGCACAGCACTGAGGCCAGGGTCATGAGCGCACACACACACACACACACGCACACACACGGTGGTGATTTGGGTTTGCCTCCGAGCCAAACCTAAGGCGACAGCAATGAGGACGCATTATGAGAGAATCACCGTTTGTCAGGCACAACAAAAGATGAGCATTTTATCAGCCCTTTGAAAGGAAATAAAATCTCGGTCCTCCGCTCTCCCAGCGCTTCTCATCCATGTCTCCGCGAGACAGCCAGACCCTGGTGGACAGCGGCCGAGGTCTCTATAAATAACACTGTTATTTTAGCTCACCTCTACATCGCCAGACAGCCTTATTAAAAATTAAATGAGAAACCTAATGAAGCTGGCATCTCTGCCGCCACCCAAATTTCCCCAGCGTAAGAGGGAGCCACATCTGGCCCTCTGTCACCAGTTTTTAACCTCCTCCCAACGGCGTCATGGTGCTCACCAGTCACACACTGCCCCACGGCAGTGAAAGGATGGATAAAACCCTCACTACACCCGACTAGGTGGTGGTGTCGGGCTACATCGAGGCCTGACGTGGCCATTAGCACGTGCGGCTAACCGGGGAGGCTGCAGATTGAATTAGGACTCTGCCTCCTGTGGGCAGGATGAGCGGAAAACACATGTGTCGCTGTCTGTGATTTAATGAGCACATTAAGCGCATCAGCAGATTCACCACAGCACTTCTCCACAGATTTTCCACATGTTGTTGGAGCACAGAGAAAGAAGTCCTGTGACTGAAGGCAAATCAAATCCCAGCGATTCCACTGGATTCACACAAGGAGACGTGAGACCACCTTTGAGTTTTATCGGAGGAACCTTTCAACCAAACATGATGGTTAAAAGACCACAGGAGCGCGACGCAACCCACATTGGATGTGATGATAATGAAGGACCCACAAGCTTCGTAGGCGTGGTATAAAAAAATCCATCATCAACGCCATTACCAAGTCTCATGGGGGTAAAAAAAAGAAAAAAGAAAAGAAAAAAACGCTCTGCACCGCCAACACGCATGGTCACAGAAAGAGCAGCACTTCAGCACCTGTGTGGAAAGACACAGGAGAGGGCTACCACGCCTGTTCTAGTACGTCAAAAAAAAAAGAGGCGAGAGCAAGTGAGAGGGAGTGAGCAGCGTAGGTGTAAACGAAACAGAGATTCTGAGTAACAAGGCAATTAATTTCAGTAAAAAGATAAAAAATAAAAAAATCAATGAACAAAGGGGAAATTAAAAATTATTTGAACTTATAAATGTCAAGACGCATGTTGCATCACTCCACCCATCTTGTGTGTCCGTGACTGACCTGGCAGAAACCAATCCGAGAAAGCCGGGAAACTGGACCCGGGCGACACTGTTTTATAGGGCACACATCGGCATTTGTGTCCACAGTATAAAAAAATGAAAATAAATAAATCAACCATGCGCGCATGTGTGTGTGTCCTCTAAAGCAAAATGAGAAATCACGCATGCATGCAATCGTGCACGTGTGTTTGGCGGTGCTCACGGCGCATTGCGGGAGTGGGCAGCGGGGAAGCGTGTGAATAAGAGACTTTATTGGCACCCCGGGACTGAGGAACGAGGACAGGAGATAAGGAAACCACAGCCAAACATGAGTCTGTGAGAGTAATGGAAAAGGGAGGGGTTGATGAGAGAGAGAGAGAGAGAGAGCGAGAGAGAGAGAGAGAGAGAGAGAGAGAAATGGGCGATTCCGAGAGAGACACAGACGGATGCTGAACGTTCTGCTCGGCTGTACACCTCATGCCCGGACAGACAGCAGGGGTCAAATGACTCACATTCCATCCCATATTTAAATCGAAATCAAGCTTCACATCATCAACATGGTACGACCAGCGTTTCAGTACAGTGCTGTACAGTGCATTAACCCCCCTCCATTTGCATGCATAAATCTCTGAACCAGATAAGAGGAGCCTTTCCAGAACAGGGCTCTTCTATACAGAGGAGCCCAGGGAAATAGAGGAGAGAGAGAGAGAGAGAGAGGCAGAGAAAGCGCGAGCGAGCGAGAGAGATAAATAGAAGATAGTGCAATCACTGTCAGAGCCTATGAATTATACACAAGTACGTTTACCACTGTCTTCTCACTCCACCACTTTGTTACCATTAAATATTCACAGCTACCATTTTGTAGGCCGTTGTTAATTACTTGTCACAACAACGAAAAGGTCTCAATTGGAATTGCCAATGCCAGCCGCCATTAGCATGCATGTAAAGCAAACAGATATCTACTGTACTTGCTACCGGATCAGACGGGCGGCCATGTAAAGAGGAAAAAAAGCACAAAAACACTCGGAAAGCAATTCCGCATTCTCTCGGTTTGGTGCATGGATCTTGTTTTCATTCGACGGGAGATGTTTTTGCAAAGCTGTTTTGGCGATGTGCAGGTAGAACACCGTCTAAAACAAACAAGCACTAATAAGGGATGTGGAGATTTTGAAGAGAATTTCACATCAATCTTCCCCTCTTTTGAGATTAGCTGTGGTTGTACATTAAGTATTTATTTAAAAGTGCATGGTTATAAGCTGCCCTGCGCACGTGGCTGGTCGTTGTAGGTTGGGTACCTCCGGGTACGGGAGGCTGGCGTGTTAGGGTACGGTCGGGTCCGGGGAGGGTCCGCGTGGCCGCTCCCCGGTCTGTTGAGCCCCTGTGTTGATCTGGTTGCGCTTCACCTATTTCTTCCAGTGCCAAAACTCATACTCAGTACATACACCACACAATAGGCCTACAGCTTGCGGGAGGGGTGGGGTGCAAGTTATGTGAGTGGGGATGTGGCGGGCAGCTGCCATCTTGCCCGTCACGCTCCTGCCCTGACGATCTTCTCGTCCGTCCCGGAAATTTTAATCCCACTCATATTAGCCTAGAACACATACACTCGCACACCAATCCTACTCCAAACAACCCTCCACCAGACCAGGGTCTGCAGGTCAGGAGGGGTGGGAGTGATTCGGGACTTGCACTCCCACACCCTGCAATTTTAACCGCCAACAGCACACATTGAGTACTGGGGTTTTCCGGGATGACAGGTCGCTGGGGGGTTGGTGTGGGGGCGTGGTTCGCCGGGAGGCAGCCGGGTAGGCCCCCTGCCGGCTGGGCTCGAGTCCTGGCTTCTTGCGCCTGGTGGTTTCTGGTGTGCTGCGACCTGGCTGAGCTGCGGAGAGCGCTGACGGGTGCCTTCCGCTTGCTGTTGTGGATGTGGGTTGGGGTGCGGGGCGTGGCTGTGGGCCTTTGCTGTGGGCATGGGGGCAGGTTGTCGGCCTGTCCTGACTCCGGGCCTGCGGTCAGTGCCTGGTGCCGTGTCGGCGCCTCAGGGGTGCGGGGTCTTCCTGTGCTCTCTGCAACGGGATTATGCTCCTCGGGGCGAGGTATGGGGATTGCTCTGCGGACTTCGAGCTTCTCAGGAGGTGGGGTGCTTGGGGCTTACCTGCGGCCCTGGGTTGTCTGTGTGGCTGCGGGGCGGCTTCGGGGCCCTTTCTGCTGCTTGGAGGTGCCACGACATAGTGCTGACCTTATACACCACAACCAATTGGGATAAATCCTGTACACTCACCAGTGGACACTCTCAATTACTCACACACACACACACACACACACACGCACGCACGCACGCACACACACACACACACACACAGGGCATGGTGCTGACAAAAAGGCAAGCATGGGGACATGCACACGATCTGCGCTGGTCACAAAATCTGCTTCTGGACTTCAGGGGCCGATCATCGGACAGCGAGAAATTTTAATTCACACTCCCAGAACTAATAATGCAAATCTTTTTCTTCAAAGCATTCAACATCTACAGCATTCATTCATCTACAGCATTGATGTTGGCATCTTTCTCCAGCTGACTGCTGCTGGGTGGAAACTTGCAATCTGTCACTCAGGAAAAGCATCCCTCTCCTTGACGTAGCTGCCAACATCAAACAAGAGACACAGGAGGATGGCCGAGAACCGACAAACTCCCTTTGAACAACCTGCACTCCTCAACAAGGGAGAGAACAAAGAACGGAGGCAACGGGGGTTTTACCTCCAGAAAACGTAATTTACACACCGTAATCCTGTGCTAAGCGGGAGCTCGCAGGAAGCCTGAGCTGTTTGCCTTTATTCTGCAGGCCTGACTACTGGGGCCAGCGGGACACATTAGGGAGTCACGGATGGTGGAAAGTGGCAAAATGCAAACTCTTCTGTTTGCTTGTGTCCTACTTTAGCTTGCCAAAGGACGTGCATCTTTATTTGTGTTTGTATTGAGTCGTGCTCGGGTGCAGCTTCGCTCCCCTGTATGGTAATGTGTAATAGTCTCCCAAGATAACTGCAGTCTTAGTTATTCTCTGACAACAGCGTGTTTGTTGTGTGTGTGTGTGTGTGTGTGTGTGTGTGTGTGTGTGTGTGTGTGTGTGTGTGTGTGTGTGTGTGTGTGTGTGTGTGTGTGTGTGCGTGAGAGAGTGTGTGTGTGTGT
>NC_137194.1:20402785-20442785 GCF_960531495.2 Zeus faber | reverse complement strand
CTAGTATAGATGTACAGCCCCCTGAGCTGAAGCCCATTTGTTTGTTTCTCCTGAGGGTTGAACAGAGTGAATTTCTCATGACAGAAAAAGATAAATACGTGAAAATAATGCGAAAAGGGGAAAAAAAAAATTATATGTGAATATTTTTTGCCTTCCGCCATTGTTAATACTTTCCCTTCCATTGTCAAAAGACATCAACTGCACTTTTCGCTTAACTGAAGAATTGTTCTGTCTAGATCTATGTTATTTACTGTGATATTCAGAGAACATCGCCACTAAAATAAACACCAATGGAGAATATCTATCATATATAACAAAGAAAGGGTCTATGCCTTAAATGATAGGTTCACTTCTTTACAACTGAGGTCTTCAAATCACGCGCGTTCAAAATTATTATGCAAATTATATTTTTCTCGGATTTTCCTCAATAGTCGATGCAAATGACAGCCAGTATAATTTTCAAGTCATCGACCGTTAGGGTATAATTCAAATGTTATTGAACAAACCTCCCCATGATAACAGTATTTGTTTCCAAAATAAAAAACTCAAAATGCACTGTTCCAAATTATTATGCACAACAGAGTTTCAAAACATTTTATAGGTTGTAAAGAACTGAAAATGGTCATTTGTTGAATTTGCAGCATTAGGAGGTCATATTTACTGAAATCAAAAGATATTTCAATCAAAAGCATCTTAACAGGCCCAGTTCCATGTTTACATAGGATGCCTTCTTTGATATCACCTTCACAATTCTTGCATCCATTGAACCATTGAACTGAGAGTTTCTGCTTGAATTTCTTTGCAGGATGTCAGAATAGCCTCCCTGAGCTGCTGTTTTGATGCAAACTGCCTCCCACCCTCATAGATCTTTTGCTTGAGGATGCTCCAAAGGTTCTCAATAGGGTTGAGGTCAGGGGAGGACGAGGGCCACATCATGAGTTTCTCTCCTTTTATGCGCATAGCAGCCAATGACACAGAGGTATTCTTTGCAGCATGAGATGGTGCGTTGTCAGGCATGAAGATGATTTTGCTACGGAAGGCACAGTTCTTCTTTTTGTACCATGGAAGAAAATGGTCAGTCAGAAACTCTATATACTTTGCCAAGATCATTTTCACACCTTCAGGGCTCTCCCCATGATTCCGGCCCAAAATATGACTCCGCCACCTCCTTGTTGAGGTCGCAGCCTTGTTGGGATATGGTGGCCGTCCACCAACCATCCACTACTCCAACCCATCTGAACCATCCAGGGTTGCACGGCACTCATCAGTAAACAAGACTGTTTGAAAATGAGTCTTCATGTTTTTCTGGGCCCACTGCAACCGTTTCTGCTTGTGAGCATTGGTTAGGGCCCAATAGTAGGTTTATGCACAACTGCAAGCCTCTGGAGGGTCCTACACCTTGAGGTTCGCGGGACTCCAGAGGCACCAGCAGCTTCAAATACCTGTTTGCTGCTTTGTAACGGCATTTTAGCAGCTGCTCTCTTAATGCGATGAATTTGTCTGGCAGAAACCTTCCTCATTATGCCTTTATCTGCACCAACCCGTCTGTGCTCTGAATCAGCCACAAATCTCTTCACAGAACATGATCACGCTTAAGTTTTTGTGAAATATCTAATGTTTTCATACCTTGTCCAAGGCGATGCACTATTTGACGCTTTTCCTTTTTCTTTCCCATATTGCTTGAAACCTGTGGCCTGCTTAATAATATGGAACGTCCTTCTTAAGTAGTTTTCCTTTAATTGGGCTCACCTGGCAAACTAATTATCACAGGTGTCTGAGATTGATTTCAGTGATCCAAAGAGCCCTGAGACACAATACCATCCATGAGTTTATATGAAAAACAAAAAATGTTATGTTTATGGCACTTACATCCAGTTTGCATAATCATTTGGAAAGCGGTGTAAAGTCCAACAGGGCAAGCCCTTCAAGCCTTAAATGTTAAACATGTTAAATGTCCTTGTGCAATGTGACACAAAAAAAAGGGAACAGTGATAAAAGATAGGAACCAACATTTGAATAAATCCTGGATTGGAAAATGGTGAATATATCCTCATATAATAGGCTATGTTAGGCTATCTGGGTAGGATATCTGTATTCTCGTTTAGTGACAGACTTTTCTTCTCCTCCAGTGAAACAGCAGTCAGCAGTGACGGCATAGAGGCTTGGCTCAGCCCACCTGCCGTGCGCTGGACGTAAACCGTGGGCTCGTCCTCCCACACCTTTCCCCGTCCCCAAAAGCTTAAAACTATGAGCCCCAAAGGTGGGCCCTGTTGCTTCTGGAGGCCTTTGTCTTTGGAGTTAGGACGCATCCACACCCTGCAGACAGCTGTCAGCCCTTCCTTACCGAAGGGGCCCAGAGTGTCGGATGTGGGGCATGCTACGACACTCTGGGCTGCCGCTCCGCCCACGGTCACACACTGACACTTTGTTCACTGTCACACTCCACAGAGACGTGCCAGGAAAACCAAACCAAGTCTGTCCAATCACGGCCAGTGCCACATGTGAGCAAATACACAAGCAAACACACACACTGGAATACATATAGCTAGAACTCCACCCCCCCCCCTCCCCACACACACACACACACACACACACACACACACACACAAATATGTAAATGCAAACTCGGACAAAGTGCCATCTCACAAAATATTTTGATGTTCTAAGAAACACACGAACATGCACAGACATAAACACATTCATGAGCACACAGTTAAGGACACACACACACACACGCACGCACGCACGCACGCACGCACACACACACACACACACACACACACACACACTCACACACACACACACACACACACACAGACACACTTCCTTCCCTGTAAACTACTCAGCTGGAAGAATACTGTGTCAGCTATTGCTCAGTGGGATGGGGAAGCAGAGAGATAGACAGAGAGGGAGAAAATAGGTTCAGATAAAGAATTGAATATGTAAGAGAGAAAGGCAGCATGAAAGATGCACTCCGACACAAAGGGAAATGAAGTGCAAGAATAGACGGAACAGAAGAAAAAAAAATGGAGAGAGAGACTGACGGACGGACGGACGGACAGACAGACAGACAGACAGACAAACAAAAAAAGCAAAACATCAGTCTTTGCTGGTCCATTTGGCATTCTCTCGCTGTCCTGTCTGTGTCTTGTCCAGCTACTCAACTGTGCAGCTCAGCAATTCAAAAGCCCCTCACATTGCTTTTCACGCCGCCGCCCCACCCCTCAACTACCCCCCTCCGCCCCCTCCGCCCAAGTGCTCTTTTAACCCACTACCCCTCATGCTCCCTCCCCTGGCTTTTCCAGTGTGACTGTCCGCAAAAAAATCTGCCCTCCAACCTTCCCCTACCCACTTTTTTTCAGAAAACGTCCGTCATAAAGGGACGTGACTTGGTCCTTGGTTCCTCTCAGGTTTTACAAGGTTTATAAAGCCTATGGGGGGAGAGAGAAATCCACATTTTTTCGAGATACCAGATTTCGTTGTTTCAAACATAACACCCCTACAGTGTTCCTGCACAGCACAGTGTTCCTGTCCACCCCTTTTTCATCTGTCCCGGCATAACCCTGCCGTAGTGTCTAACGTGGAAGGAAGAGAGTGCCGCCGCGTTATTAAAGGCATGGGGTGAGTTTAATTAAACAATGCTAATGAGCAACTAATTAAAAGCTTTCTGATCAAAACAAGCAACTAATTACCTGGAGCAGAGATGGATAATGAGCACACTACAATCACTGGCAGACAGGCAAACCCACTGAGACCTGGGTAAATCAATTCCCTTAGTATTAAAGACCGCTCGGCTTTCCCTCTCTTCCCCCCTCTCATCCCGTCGCCCTATGTCTTTCTTCTTTCCCTGCTCCATCTCATTCAATATGTCATGACATGGGAGGAGAGGAGGAGGAGGAGTGGGAGCTGGGATCAAGCCAGACACAAATTCTCAAGGTAAACCTAGCTGGGTTGTTGAGAGAAACATCAAACGTGGCTGCTCTGGCGAATCTACTCGCTGCCTTCCCATTTATAGCTATCTGTCTTTGTTTCTATCTCATTCTCCATCCGTTTTTCTCCATTATTTTGCCCAAAACACCTGCCCGTCAAACACCTACAGTAATAAAAAAAATCATGGGAAATAAGATGGAGTTGGCCCCTCGTTTACGCCACTCTTCTGGGAAGGTTCTCCACTAGATACAAGCACGTTGCTTTGGGGCACAGGGGTTTTGCCGTCCTGAAACAGTAAAGGACATTCCCCAATGGATGACACAAGTTTGGATGTTGTCGAGAATGTTGTTATATGCGTCTGAATTAAAGTTTACCCTTACTGGAATTACATTAAGAGCCCTTGCAAAAAGCACAAATAAATAGCTTTACTGCTGGCACCGTATATACAATGTTTGGGGGATTACGCCCTCTGTCATCCACCAAACTCAGATTATTCCCAGAATGCTCTTGTTATTGGATTGCAAGATGATTGAGTATGATTCATAATTCCAGAGAATGTGCTTCCCATGCTCCAGAGTCCAATGGCGATGAGCTTTACACCATTCCTGCCACTCAAGGGTATGGAAACCAGCCATGAAAACCCATTTCAAGAAGCAGTTCTGGTGCTGAGTTTGCTTCCAGGGGCAGTTAGGGACTCCACTGTAAGTGTTGCAATGGATTTTGTGGTTTAGTGAGCTTGTATAGCAATACCATTCGGCTGAGCTGCTCCTAGACCTTTGCATGTCACAATAAGAGATGACCAGCCCACATAACATTTGGATCCAACCGCCTCCACCCCAGATCTGTCTGTAGGGTTTGTAAAATTGAATCATCCGGATGCCAGCCAGAAACAGACCCAGGCCAGCTCTGGCATCTGTTACACAGATCCGCACCAGTGTTTGATTGCTGTGCAAATTGATCCCGGTCTGTAAAAATGGATCTTGCCTGCTTTATGGATTTTTTTTTTGCATAGATCAAGCCTGGATCTGGCCCAGTGTTCATTTTCTATAAGGGTGGCTGCTGAAAAATAATTTTAAGGAACAGACTTGTGGGAAAGGTGGCAATGACGGTGTCGTGTTCAAAGAACTCTTCAGTGCAGGTCATTAAACTAAAAATGTTTGTCTATGAAGATTGCATGGCTGTGTGGCCAAGATTGCTTGGCCATGTAGGCTGGCTGCCTGTCTGTCCGGTGGTTTATTTGACAAGGTAAGACACAGTGACAAGTTATTCTTTGCATGACAGGCAAATCCCTTCGACCAGGGGTCCCCAACCCCCCAGGCCGTGGTCCAGTACCAAGCCGCAGAACATATGGTACCGTGTCGTAATACTGTCACTGAAGGAAAATGGTTGTGGGAACCACTGCCTTAGACGACCAAGATCACTAGCGCTGAAACCTTGTGTGAAGCCATATGTATACTGTACATTATAGAGAGAGAGAGAGAAAGACAAAGGGACAGAGGAAGGTGTGGGGGGGCTGGGACAGTAGAGGTTTGGTGGGGTGGTATGTAAGAGGAGGGAGGTATAAGTGACTGGGAATGATATGAGTGTGAAATTTCTACTGATAGACAAAGAGGCCCAGAGGCCTAACGGATAAAAACAGATATGAGATTGAAGACAAGAAGAATAAAGGGGAGACGGGAAACAAAGGAGCAAGGCAGCAATCTGAATATCATTGGACACGGTGATGTGATGAATGGCCAGATAGGGCTGGGCGGGATACGTGGAATATGCAGAGACGGATTCACTCACGGAGAAAGGAAGAGAGATAAATAGATGGTGAGATAGCGATGCCCTCTCGGCATTTTTCTTCCTTTTGATCTTCTCCTCGCAAAAAATAAATAAATAAAGATTATCGGTTTCTCAGAAATGCTTCAGTCAACCGGGAACAGAATACATCATATTATGTATCCTCTTGTTTCTTTTTGCTCTCAATTTCCATGTGGCTAATCTGAAATAATCGTGCAGGATTAGGCTGGACGGCCGCAATGCAGGTAGTCATGCAGATTTTATCCGATGCAAACTGTCAGATTTATACCTGATGAGGAACCATTAAATCTTCTTCACAACATCATTTGAAACCACTGACTTTGAAGTGAACCTGTACTTGGGACTTTCCTTTCTTCATGAATACCAATTAGGAAGTCAGAATTTTGAATGCCAATGCAGGCCAACCAGAAATATGGATCTCCTTGACATTTTATGCAATTAGCCTTGACTAGTACAACAGACATGTGCATACATGCACACAGATAAAGCTTGTGTAGTTTATTGCTTCATCCTCCAAAGCGCACACTGCTTAACTAAGGGTCAGGCCAGTTGGGCACTCGCTCAACGCCAATGCTGGAACGTCACCAGTTTTACAAATATGGTTTATATTCAAACATGCTGGCAGAAGTGTAAACTGCATGGAAATTCAAAGAAACTAGATGCATCAAAGGCCATAACATTCTAGACTAACAAATGGTGAACACATTTTATACAATACTACTACTACTATTACTTATAATAATAATAATAATAATAATAATAATAATAATAATAACAATAATGATAATAAATGTACTTAGATTGATAATTACAAAGCAAAATGCATCCAAATACCATAAATGAAGCAACAATGACTTAAGAATCAACTGTAAGATTCGACTCCAAGTCAGAGTATTAACTTTGGACGAAGTGTTCCCAAAAAATAAAACAATCAGAAATTCAGGAGCTGCAATGACACGCTTTAGCCTGAAAATCCTGCCACCTACCACCACAACTGCTTTGATTGATAATTACAATAAATAAAGCAATGCTGCATAGGTATGATTTCCAACAAGTCGTGAGAACAATTCAAGGCAGTAGTGGCAGCAGAGATGTGGACTCGAGTCATTGGGACTTGGACTCGCGTCATCTCGAGTCACTGTTCTGATGACCTGCAACTAAACTTGACAGAAAATAAATGACTCGAGACTGGACTTGGACTTGGAAGTTAAAGACTTGTGACTTGACTTGAGACATGATGACTCTAATGACTTGTTTTCGTTCACTTTCATTCACTGAAACCTCGAACTAAAATGTGATCGGCAAACAAAAAGGTGCTTTGGTTGGGTAGTCCCCCACACCTTATGCTGTCGCAGCTCGGTAGCAGACGGCCAAATGTTGCAGTAATCCATGAATGGTGCCATCGTGCTATTTGAGATTTCCTTTTCAAACACGAGTTGGGGTATAGAAGGTGTGAGTTGTAAACAAGGCACACAGTTTTTTTTCCTCTTCCATGTTAAGCTCTGTGCGCCGTGATTGGTGCGGGAAGCGCCAAACTCCTCCATGTTTGACTACATTCGCTCCAACGTGCAGATAACGGAAAAGTATCTCCAAGTGACTCCAACGACATAACGCCGTACATACATACATATTGATGTAAAGCAGTTCTGCCATTAATTTGCGAAATGGTATAAAAGCCCGACTGAATCGGCAATTATTTAAATAAGTATAATACACAATTTTTTTTTATTATATATCCTGTTCTTGTCTGTTTTACACTACCGTAATTTCCGGACTATAAGCCGCTACTTTTTTCCCACGCTTGGAAACCTCGCGGCTTAAACAATGACGCGGCTGATTTATGGATTTTTCCCGCTTTCACAAGCTTCATGCCGCCAAAAAACTGAGCAAAAAACACATTATGTGACGGTGCTCAGTTTTTTGGCGGCATGAAGCTTTCATTAGACCAATGAAATTGCCGAACGGTTTAAGGTGAAACAATGTAACTGTTTAGTTTACTGTTTAGATTAAATCGAGCGCGCTCAAACTTCCCATCATCATTTACGGTAGTCATTTCGTCACCCGCATCATGGCAAAGACACAAAAAAATGCATATCATGCAGCTTTCAAGTTGAAGGCGATCGATCTGGCTGAGAGAAAAGGAAATAGAGCTGCCGCACGGTAGCTTGGCCTTAATGAGTCGATGAAACGACGTTGGAAACAGCAGCGTGAGGAACTGACTCGGTGCAAAGAGACGACAAAAGCTTTCAGAGGGAAGGAAAGCAGATGGCCACAACTAGAAAACGAGCTCGAAGACTGGGTCA
Source organism: Zeus faber (assembly GCF_960531495.2). Lineage (NCBI taxonomy): Eukaryota > Metazoa > Chordata > Actinopteri > Zeiformes > Zeidae > Zeus > Zeus faber. The sequence continues at coordinate 20,434,746 of NC_137194.1, read as the reverse complement.
ACACACAGAGAGCAGACGGCCGAGGTGTTTCAACTGTGCAGATCCGACTGAAAGCCAAAACAATCGCCACCGCAATGAAGTTTGAGGATTTTAGAGGTGGACCATCGTGGTGGCTGCCAGCGGGTCCTGACAGCGTGGGGCATTGTCAAAAAATCCACTATCATCAACGGCTTTGGAAAGTCTGGACTGCTGCGTGTTGAAGAGGGCAGCATGAGCTCAGCGGGGAATTTGCCTCCGGATGAAAGTGACGAGAGCGTCAATGAAAACGATCCAACATCGGATGAAGCAATTCTGAGGCCATTCAACTCCGACAACGAAGGAGATGACTTCAGAGGTTTCAGTGTTTTGTTAAAGCCTATTTATTTTTGTTACAAGCCGTGTTTCGTTAAAGCCTGTGTAAAGTTCATTTGTTTCAATGTACCGGTAGGAACCCGCGGCTCATAGAATTGTGCGGCTTATTTATGTTCAAAATAATTATTTTTTAAAATTCCAGTGGGTGCGGCTTATATTCTGGTGCGCTTAATAGTCCGGAAATTATGGTACTTATATGTACTCACCAAATAAGCGCAGAAGTCCGACTAGGCATTATAAATCCATCTATGTTTGTTTACACTCGCATTTACACACGGACAAGGCTCTCCAAGCAGTAAGCTATGCTCCACTTATGGGAAACTTGGAGAAGTAACTTGTTTCGGAAGTGGTGATGCGTTTAACATTTTTTATCTATTAAAAAGTTGTGTTTTTATTTATTTATTTATTTTTGGTTCTAAGTTAAATATGGAAACTTTAATTAAAAATGAATTTTTCAAATTGATTTAAAAATGTTGTACTTTTTGACAAAATATAGGTCAAAACATCAGTACTCGGTGGGCTAGGACTCTCCAAAGTTGGGATCGTCATCAGACCCAAAAATCTGCCATCGGTTGGGTTTTCAAAATATATATAGACGACACAATTTTTATATCATCTTAGGATATATATCATCATATCACACAACCCCAATATTAAATATGAAATATTTAAATGTTCACATTGCAAGTGTCAGTGTAACATTACTCGGTATACGAGCGCACACTGGGCATCGTCATGATTCCCCCTGTCAGTCAAGCTCCTCGTCACCTGAGGTTTTTTTCAACGAGAAGCACTAGTTACCCTCCGGCTGGTTACGCACACACAGTATGATCAGATCACACCATCATGGCGGCCAAGAGTGTGCCAGGAGTCATCACTTTCGGATTAAAAAAAATGTCATTCAATCATTTTCGTTGAATCAAATCAATTTGTGCAAATCTCTTCAGAACTTTTTGAGATATCCTCCAAACAGGCAGACAGACAGACAGGGGCGGAATGTAACGAACTTTAATGTAGTCTGGCTGTCAGTATTTCATCGTTTAAAAGTGATGGGGAGGGTATCTTTTTTTGATTGAGACAAAATTATGCAATAAGCTTTGTTGAATGTTTGAATATCAATAATTATAATACAAATTGTCATACTTTTTGAACAGATGAGATAGATTAATAGTAATATCAGTAATATCATTATTAGACAGGATACTGCAGGGAAAGACCGCAGTATTTTGGGGAAAAAAGTGAATTCACTTGGGATTTGACTTGCCCTAAGGACTTTACTTGACTTCACGGAACAAAACCCCTTACTTGACTTGAGTCGCCCAAGAAAAAAATGACTTGCTTGAGACTTGGACCAAATGACTTGAGACTTACTTGTGACTTGGATAAGAGGGACCTGGTCATATGTCTGAGTGGCAGTGTCATTAAAACATTGCACAGAACACTGAAAACAAAATGTTTTGCAACTGCAAATAAATATTTAGTTAAAATAACAATCTCTGTGACTCGAGGTGTACATGAAGCTCGGCTTGAACACATGTCCACACAGCAAGGATAAACAATGCCACCACTACCATGACTTTGGACACAAAATACATAAACATCTAATTCACTCTCAAGAAGATTATTTATCTAAATATCAAATGCACCCATCCAGGAGTGATTTTAAGTGTGGATTTGATCTTTCTTTCTCTTGTTTGATCATGGGAGCCAGAGAGGGGCATACTCATTATGCCGCTAACATGACGCCTTTTCTGAGTCCGACTTAAACTCAAACGACGGAATTGTATGACGAGACGCACTGCCCTTAATGCAATGCTAATTAAATGGATCGTGACAATGACGGCGGTAGCGGATTTTTTTTTTTCCTCAGAAGTTTCCTAAATTGTCCCCGGTGTCGGAACATCTTCGGCCAACTAACACCCTGAGAAGACAATTTAAGGAATTGTGGGAGCTTTCCTGTGAGTCTGCACCAGACGCTACGGCGGCCAATCCGACCACAGCATTGCGGCGATGGCGGCTATGGGTAGGAAGAGGTCATATCCGGCCTCTTGTTTGAGTGTCACATACACAAAATGCAAAAATTATTCATTTAGTGAAATTTTGTCAAACAGACTGACGGTCACCTAATTCAGTTATACTCGCACGAGTAGTCAGGTACTGCGTTGTGAAGCTGCACAGGGGCAGATTGTAATGACAGGTCTAGAGGGAGATGCACTACAGGCATGACCCCGTCCCCACAGCCCTGTGGCTTGTGGTCAATTTCTATAAGAACAGTATAGAACATGCATGTCATGCAGATTTCCATCAAACAAACCATTATAGCGTCTCCCAGTTGACTAACAGTGGAAAAGTAAAATGATCTGCCCTGAGGGTTGCGTTGCATATGAGGTTATGAAGTACAGAACCCACATACTCTCACACAAACAAGGGAAACACCATGTCCTTTCCCCCGAAATCCATATATTCTCGGCTGACGCCAAGACAAGGAGAGAATGTTTTCTGTCCCCAAACATCAGTACAACCCGCTGTGACAGCCGTGCCATGGAGCAACTGTGTGGGCAACCCAATCATAACTATTCTTGGTCAGCTATTTTTATTTTCAAACCAGGACACGTCGTACGCACCTATTGTACGCACTGGAGAGAAAAATGGAAACTCTTGCGTGAGAAAATGTGCACATCCGCAAAGGTTCAAGGGGGGAAAACCGAGCACAGCACAGATAGTACAAGTTTTGTTTCCTTCAACTATTAGCTTAAAAACAAAAAAAAAAAAAACTGCCAAAAACAAAATCATTAATATGCCCCCTGATCCTTGGCCCTACATCCTGTCAACATGCTGGCGGGAGAATAATAGATGATTATTTTTAATGGGCCGTATGGAGAGTGTTGTGTGTGTCTCAGTGTTTTTGATAAGGATCCGTGACCCTGTTTAGCGCTTGTGAGTCTTCAAGGTTTTTGTTTTTTTTCCCAACAAAGCTCTCAGTCTCCAGCCTCGGCGGAATATATACCCAGACATACCGGACAGAGACCGCACCACACTGCATGCTCTCATCAAGTCTGGTAATATGTTTTTGTTTTTGTCTCAGAGAGGTGGAATTGGCCACAGGACGACAGGGAGATGGCCACCGCGCATAAACTGAACATTTATGCATTTTTCTCTATGACTGTTAGTAGATACAGAGTCAGCGTGTCCTCCTCCTTCCTTCCTATTAAAAGGCATTTGCTACCTTCAGCCAAGCACACCAAACAAAATACAGGCACGAGACAGCACTCAGGGGCCGGGCATGGCGCTCTCCCCGTAACAGAGCAGATACAGTATATCGCTCTACTACCGCTCAGCACTTGTTCTAAACAGGTAAGAGCCATAGCTGGGCTTTCAAGCAGCCGCAAATAAAAACAAATTGTGTGAAAGGGCCAATAGGCAGAAGTACAGCATTTGCTGTAACCGTGTATTTGTTACATAAGCTGGCACGAGGTGTGTGCTCGTTTATTCCAGGAGCAAAGGAGGGTTCAATTTCATGATTTTTCTCCGTTTACTCAGATCATGTTGAGGCTCAACACTGGGTGTTGACTTCTGAATCAAGGTTTATCATCACTGCAACAAACACTGCACGGTTAATCCTGCTTCCCGACACGATAGGCTCAAGTTGACCAATCAAAACATTGTAAAGTACTGACCATGGACCAATCCACTGCTTTAAGTCATTGACATCAGCATTCAGTTGCCCTTTTCATTTATCTGTTGACTGGTGATTGATGGTGAGCAATTTTTAATTTTACAATTTTTACAAGTTTGATGTTTAATATGTCTTGTATGTATTGAAGTTTAATTTGAGGTGAAGATACCAATACAATAAATGCAAAAAAAAAGAGATTGAATTGTCTTGGTGAATCGTATTATAGTGAAATGAATGAGCAAAGGAGGCAGCAATAGCGTTACTTTTGCATACGTTTTGCTATTGACCAATTATTTTTTTCCCACTACCTGTGTGTTGTTCAGCGCTGTGTTTATTGTGCTGTGTTGCAGTATTCAGAATTTTTTTGTGCTCCGTTGTGTTTCTACGCTGTATCTGGGGTGCGTCACTGCAGAGCAGCGGCGTCTGAACTGGATCGCAGAAGCAATGATGTGATCGGAAGAGATGGGTCACGGCTCACAAGCTAATATTCAGGCCTTCAAAAAAATGAGATCAAAAATGAAAAACACCTCGGTAATGCAAAAATGCTAACATTGATAAATGTAAAAAAAAAAAAATGATGTAATGTCGGTAAATTGACGAATGAGCAACATAAACACACGATCGGTTAAGGAGACAAAGACATCGAGCCTCGTTGCCACTGCCTGCGCTCATATCGGCTTTGTACTGTATAGAGACAAGAACATTTTTAGTCAATGGTTGATTATAGTTCTGGGTAAAAAAATAAATAAAATAACATACTGTGATACGAATCAATTTCACACTTTCATCTCTGAAAGGATTTGAAAATTATAATATCGACGCTTTGTGTAGAAGTTATGAATCCATTTCCCCGCTAAATTAAATACCTCCACAGTCACATACAGTATGTGACCGTGGTGGTGCCACAGTCATATACAGTATGTGACCGTGGTGCATAAACGACTGCATGCATACGGCGCTTTTCTAGCCACCAAGGCCACTCAATGCACTTACCTGCATGTAATTCACCCATTCACAAACGGACAGCGATGTCAGCAAAGCCATACAAGGAGAGAACCAGCTTGCCGGGAGCTTTGGAAGTTAAGTGTCTTGCTCAAGCACAAATGAGCCGGGAGGAACCGAGGGATCAGACCACCAACCCTCCAGTTGCCAGGGGACCACTCCACCTCGGGGGCCACTGCCGGAAATACTTAATTTCTTAGTAAAGCACGCCGGATGGTAGTAATTCTCATCATGTATAAAATGTAAAATTATAAAATCGTATCGTGGGCCATCTCATCAATATCTTATAGAATTGATATCGAATCGCATCGCGACCATTTCGTATGGAAATTGAATAGTGAGATTGTCATGCGGCCCTAGGTGAATCCCGTGCAGCTCAACCTATGACATTATGAAATGGCTGACGGGCTGTACAGAGTGGACGATGAGTGCGTCCCCTCCATTGCAACTCCGACTAATGCTCCATCTGCTGTGGGACTGATTGAGACACCTGGGAAGAGTAGCGTGGAGAACACGGCGTCTCTCGCCAATCAGCAAGAGATCCCTCTAATCACAAAACGGTTATAGAATGCTTGGCCATAACCCACCAGAATGCTAAATGTCAGGCCTGATTTGTAAATGATATGCTACTCCTAATTGCACTATTTCCGAGACCAAAACTACCCCTCTCAATCGCTCTTTCCCCCCCTTCATTTCCCCCTGTCCCTTCCCTTCTTTCCCTTGCTCTCCATCTCTATTCCTCTCGCACATATTTTTGATAATGTTATTTTTTTACTTATTGATCAGCTGTATTTGAAGTGAGGTGGAGAAGACCATTATGGAAGACTGTGCACCCACATTTGAGAATCTCTTCTGAAAGTTTTTGAATAAATAAATAAACTACTATATACTTTGAATATAGTTTACCTTATGAAGGCACTTTCACAGTAAATATCCAGCAGTAGGTTAGAGAAGGTGGCTTGTGACCGACATCCCAGATCTGCTGGATCAATTGGGTGAAGCAAGTCCACTTATTGGAAAACTTGCGCGAGGCAGCGGTAGAACCACTTTGTGTCGCATGGGTGTGATGGCACTGGGAAACTGCGAGCTGGGAGTGCGGGTCTGTGTGGAGGCCTCTATCCCATCGCAGCCCCACAAAAAGCAGGCTGCATAATGGAATGCCTACTGTAATAACCAGTAAAGTGAGGATTGAGTTATCGTCAACTCAGCCACCCTGAATGTCGCAATGATATGTTTGTTGATGGATGACTCCGGCAATTTTATGCCGCCTGTTGTCGAGGAGCGTGAAAATGCTTTGTAATAATAAAGTATTGTTGCAATGTAGTATGCAGAGGAGCTGCATACGGTTACCAGGGGGTGAGGCAGCCTTTGAGCTATTGTCAAATGACTCTTCTGGCTCCAACAGGCAACATGAGCCCAAAGGGTCGGAGAGAAGGTCGAGCTAAAGCATCTCAGAGGGAGATGAAAGATGATTCTAACATGTTAACCCACTGGGTATTACTATCATCATTATGGCTGTTTCTCACAATATATCCTTGGGATAAGGAATAAATGAGCCTTTGGACAGAATAAATGACGGTCTGAGAAAGCCTGCGCTTTGCCACTGTAAGGGCAGAGCTTCAGAAGTCCCCTGCTTGAGGAAGACTGCTTGATTTTCTTAGTGGCTTCCCCAAGGCCTTCTCACTGTGTGAGATGAGTGGAGTATTTGAGTGCCGCCACCAGAGAGACCGAGAAGCCGAGGGGCCACACAGAATCCTGCCACTGTCATCAAGACCGAGGGAAGGAACACAACGTTGGCACGTTTAACAACACTGGGTCTGGAGAGAAGGTGGCAAAAAAGAAAAGAAAAAGGAGATGCGGGCTAATCAGCCCAGATCTGAGCTCCCCTACAAAGCATGAGGCACATTCAGGCATTCCATTAGCCTTTGGGTTTAAATGTCAGCCTCTCCACTGGCTGGTTCAGCAGGCTGATTCCTCTCCACCACCCCTAGAGTCCCACAGTGTAAGAACACAAAGGAAGACAGTGACAATTCGTCAAATGCCAACCGAGTCTATTAAATACAGCAAAAAAAAAAAAAAGAGAGCTATTTTCTCAACCTTCTCCTGTGAATAAGTAAACTTGAGACAATGTGGTTGTTCACTGTTTGGAGAAAATAACAAAGCTGAGCATTAGGATGAGTACTTGACAACTTGCTAAATACAATGGAGATCAAAGTACGCTGAGGTTGGGGCTTTGTTACAACACATTTCATTGTAAAGGGCGCAGCAAAAGGATCGCGAGGCAAAAAGGAGAAATAAGGCACAAAAGCCGATATTATTGTGCGCCTTTTGAAGCCAATATATAATGTGTAAAATTTTACTGCTACGAAAGCTCGAAGCCGACATCTCTCACTGTGTGTGTGTGTGTGTGTGTGTGTGTGTGTGTGTGTGTGTGTGTGTGTGTGCGTACATATGTGGGTGTTTTTTTGTTGTATTTGTGCCCTTGTTTATCCTGGTTACTGCAGCCTGGGGCCCTGCCCTTATAGTGGCCCTTGATGCCTGAGTGCTCTGTGTGACATTTCCTGTTAAAGGCCACTGTAAACAAAAGCATTCCCACAAGGAAGAATAGCGCAAATTCTTATTCTCTCCCAGAAAAAGAAAAGCTGTGTCCCCACCTCTCTTCTTCACCTTCCTGTTTTACAGCTCGAGCAAGACACGGTTTCGTCTGTTTTTTTGTTTTTTCTTTAAACGGACGGATGCTGAATTCTGATTCCGTCGCGGTCTCTGTGTTTTGTTTGCTGCTATTTTAAATGGCCGAAGAACATGGAAGTCACTCAACCTTCGATTCGGTGGGGGGCAAAGAGCAGCTCCTACGTGTTCCTATTCCTTCCTTGCAGCGTGAGACTTAAACAAGTAATACTTTTGAGCCCGAATACCCGTCGCAGCTTGAAACAGCTGAATCTCCTTCGTGCCAAAGTGTCCGCGTGTCCACAAGAACAGAGAGGTGATGCTGCAGGACTCAGGGAGAGGGAGAACTCGTACTCAAGTATTCCGGACGACGGTATGAACATGTATGCCAACGTGCCGTTCTGGATGCAGCTCCAGTCTGCGCACTTTCCTGAAACACTGTTCACACGGCAGAGCAGAGATTGTTCGTTTGGATGTGTAATTGCAATTGCAATGTGCACTTTATTTGATTGTGTATATGCCATCACTGCACAGTTTCAAAACAGTGCTTCAGTTTCGAGTAATCCTCCGGAAAGAAACACTGTAATTGAGAACGATAACACACTGAGTTAATTAAGAATCTTAATGGTGGACACAAATGGACAATGAGGAGCAACAGACTACTGCAAACAAAATTACCAAACTCTAAGCACAGAAAGAAGGAAAGTAATGGCTGCCAGAAGACTTGCACAGTGCACGATTTGCAAACAAGCCGAACGTGTTCTCCCTCTCCTCTCTGCTCTAATTGCATGTGTGCTGTTTCAGCAGACATAACTGCGCTATTGCCAATTTATAGAATAATAGCTTCATGTTAATGACCTCCACATTGCACTGCCCATCCCGCTCTGTGGCAGGGACCCTGTCACCCACTTTGTGCAGTGTTTATGTGCTTGCTGCAGTGCGTTCCTTTCATAGTAATTACGGTACTTTAGACTGTGTGCCACGTAGATGGTGATGGCAAACCACACTGTAAAACACTAAGCTGTTGTTTTAGTGATATAAACACTTGAAGTGTTTCCACTATTGAAATCGTGAACTGTATAAAGATTTTCTGTATTGTGTTTAAGATGCAACCCCGCCCCCCTCCCCAAAAAAATAAAATAATTGGGGTCAATCTCACTCCATCCTTTTATACTGAATACACCCCATATCATCATATCTCATCCCATCCCACACAGCAATTAGCAAACCCACCCCGCCACTGCCTAAAATCTGATCCAGCATCTGCATCTGGCCCTGCGTCTCCCACCCATTAAACACGTTCCACAGAACTAACCTCCTCCTCCTCCTCATCACAACCCCACCCGCCCCTTTTTGGAGTGAGGTTGCCTGGGTTTGAGGTTAACCTCTTCGGTGGTGAATGCAGCGCAGCGTGAAGGTTAAACGTTCCTAAAAGCGAGGCCCAGGTCAGCGACAACTGGCACTCGCCCATGAACTGCCAGCGTGGTCGCGGCGGTTTCACCCTCAGGAACATTCCCACTGGGTCTGGGCAGCGCTGATTGACAGGTAAGAAGGTTAAACGACATTTTAGAAAGGATAGACTCATTAACATTAATAATCTGATCATTTTTTTAACGAACATTGAAGTTCCTTTTCAGCTTATACAGTATGAGCTGTCGCCGGTAACTGGAAGTCTAGGATTGGAGTATTGCGATTCAAATGAAGTGCAACGCATTAGACACATAGAAGATAAACAAAAACAGCCCAATGCTCAATTACCTCTCATGGAACTCAGGCGCTGTGGAAATAAACACACACAGAATGAAACACAGATATAGACATAAATAGACACACATACACACACACACACACACACAGACACACAGACACACACACACACACACACACACACACACACCCAAATCAAATGAGACATGCACAGAGAGTGACTGGGGTGTTGCTAGAAACGCAAACCAAAACACACTGAGACGGATAAAGAATGCAAGAGGCTGGTTTAGCAGTGGTTGTGATGTCGCAGGGGAATTCACAAAATAGTTGACTTCCATGTAGTGGGGGAGACAATGAGTTCAGCTTCATTGACTCCTAGAGAGGCAGTGAAGCAGGGTAATTACCATGGCTCAGACAGGGGAGGCGCTACAGCCGCACGATCTCACACGCACACACACACACACAATCTAAGCTCGATCCTTACCTAATGCAGAAGCACACAGAGAGGGAGAAAAAGCGGCAGAGGAGACAGAACAATAGATCGTCCTTTTGCCTGGGCATGATAGCGCCGGCGCACAAGTGGCGGCAATTGCGAGTCCTCGGAGTGGATAAACTGAACCACGCGGGCATAGAGATGTGCAGCGGAATAGGAGTGCAATAGGATAAACGTATGGAGGGGGGGGTGAACGATGAGATTCCCCAAACAATCTAATCTGTCCTTGAGTGCCCTCCTACTGCAGCATTGTTCTGTCAGAGCCAGATAAGTTGGGAGGCGCTGCGGTGAGCGAACAGAGGGGAGAAAAGAGAAAATCAATGATAAGAGTCTCCACTTTGGGGTGAGGGGTAGGGGGGTGGGGGGGTGGGGGTAGTGGTGGGTCAGTGTTGGGGAGAGGGGGGTGTCGGAGGAAGAGGAGGGGCGGGGGAAAGGATATTGAGAGGTTGAGCTGCATTGATCTGAGTCTACATAAGGGTCACTTTTCCATCTTCGCCAGGGCTATCAGCAACGAGAGACACGCACCATTCAACACGACACGGTGCGACTACGCGGGTGTAGCTTTAAGCTCGACCCGTGCCCGTGTCGGGCATCGTGTATTTTGGTTCAGATAGTTCCAGGGTAGACCTGGGCATGGGCTTAGACAGTTCGCTTGTGTTGATTTGAGAGTACACGATAACTAACGTTGATGTTTAAAAGCAAGTTAAAGTGTAATGTATACAGTACATACAGGTTCTTGGAGTTTTTCAACCTTATCTGCCATGGGGTAACTCCACCGAGTTTCATTTTTTTTTTTCCGTCTCTAACTAATTTACTTTCATTATGCAAAAGGTTGCAGAGCAGGTTGTCCAACGCAATTAATTCTGAGCACTGGGAACTAATTGGTCAATATTTAGAAAATGTTTCCAAAGCGGCGAGAGGGATCTAGCCAAGATGAATCTGACTGCATTAAGAATTCAGGTCAGGAAGTATGGACGTACACACACACACACACACCCACACACACACACGTCCATATGGAGTTAGATTGTTTGGAATTGGATATTTCATCAACTACGATTTTTTTGAAAGATCAAAAGATCAAAATGCACCAAGATTCAACCTTTTCCAGAAAGAAATGCTTCTTGAGGAGGATGTAATATATAACATCTTTCAACATGCTATCCATGAAGAGTTGGGTGTTTTTGGAAGCAAGGGGGTACAGTGATGGGCTGTGTTTACTGTTGGGCGGAGGACTCTGGATGTGGGGGTAGCAGTGGAGAAGAAACATGTTTTGCAAAAATGCAAAGAAAAGATAGATAATTACCTCAACCGTCCCCATGGCACGCTGTCAATGCATTGGAGTAACTTAACTCATTCCATCACAGGGAGCCAGGAAGCACTTAAAGGAGGTTCTTGTGCCAACTTCCACGCAGTTCCCTGGCCTTCGCCATAAGGGAGAGAGCTGAGAACTGTTTAGAAAGAAACTATTATCGACTTTCTCCTCTTCTAGATCCTGGCACGGTGTCACGACACCGATAATCTAAACCAATCTATACGTACCCTTGAGAAAAAAATGTCAATTGGCTCTTTCCTATTGTCACCTCACAATATATGTCGTGTATCCACCAACTATATATTGAAGCAGATACATATACAGCACAAATATATACACAAAAGGAGAAAAATGCAAATACACAGCTCCACAAGTGCGCGCGCGCACACACACACACACACACACACACACACACACACACGCACACACACACACACACACACACACACACACACACACACACACACACTATTGCTCAGGAAAGCGAGAGGAGTTTATTCATGTCTTGGCATAGATTAGTGCCTCGGTTGTGAGGAAAGGACAGCCCAATTTGTCAAAAGAGAACATGGAGCTAATCAGATCAAAGGAGCTGCTACCAGGGCTAATATCAGCCCCCATGTGGGGCTCCTCATTCATTAGTCTGCATCTGCAGGACAAATCACTCCTATGCTGACGTACACAAACAACACACGCACACAGAAGATCATATCCAGCCAGCAGTGTGCGGGCCATTGACACCAGATTAACAATATTAAATATCTGATTTGATGCATCCAATGTGACGTCATATTGAAATCATCTCAAAATCAATCCCTCTCTGCAATGTACTGATTGCAATAATATTCAGTGAAGCTGTGTGTATTCTCCTGGTGCACGCACGGCTTCCACCCATATAGTGCATTCTGCTGAGAATGTCTAACCCCTTTAGTAAGGGGAGGAAGAACATCGATTGTGGAAGCGCTGAATGAAAGACGACGACGCCCTGCCAGCGTAACAAAGACCAAGGTTGCTAAGAGGAATATTCTACCCTCTTAGCTACACGAGAGCAGCGCCCTGCCCTTCAATGCAGTATCATTTATCTCTATTTGTCCCGTCCGGAGGGTGTCTGGGCCGACTCAGCGTTTCTCCGCTGCGTCCTCGGAGCAGACAGGGCCCTCCCGCCGTGGCTCGGCAGAGGTCCACCACCGTACCGGCTAATGGTCTCCTGGACAAAGACGGTGCCAGCTGCTGGGTAGAAACCAAGCTAAGATGTTTACTTAGATAAAGGACTCATTAGACTGTTCCATTTCAACAGCAAGCAATTTAGGCTTTTTGGAGGGGGTCTGGCCATTCCATACCGCCGTCTTCTGGCTTCTCCTGTGATAGTCCATTACCTGGTGAACTGAGACCAATCCTTTGGGCTCTCGAAGCTCACCTCCTCATACCTGGTGAGCACATGAATGTGTTTGTGTGAATGTGAATTGCTGTTACGTACATAATAAGGTGGGCAACAATAACGAGGATATAGGAGCCTGCCAAGCTATTAAAAGCCTTTCGGACTGGCATGGGATTCAAACTCATGCATGTTTCCTGTCACATGTCCGGAGATGCGTTATGTGCTCTGCCTCTGTTCTGCAAAGGCGTTTCATCACGGGTGTCAACAACGCTGCTGTTGGGTAGCACTGAGGCACAATATGGCCCCAGCTTTTTATTCATCACCTGATTATCTTTATTCTGTGCTTTTGTTTGTTGATTTGCTTTTCATCTGTTCATTTCAGGTATCCGCCGAAAAGAAAAAGACAACTTGCCTAGACTTCAATACCCAAACCACTCTCTATGTACACACAACCACCCGTATACCGTTGATACATATGGAACTGTATGTACAGATCCTGGCATGAATCCGATTCTGGGCCGTCCTCTTTAAAACAATGTCAAACGCTGTCGCCAAACTTGCGTTTCACCAAACTATGAATAATTGTGCGCATAAATTAGGCGTAGGGATAATGAGAAACGCCATGGTTCTATGAAGAGAGGAAATGTAACGCAGCAGTGGCCAATCAACTCAGACAGATTAGAAACAGAGGCCTCACACAACATAAAAACACTCACTCACGCAGGCGCATGCACACACACAGACGCACACACACACACACACACACACACACACACACACACACACACACACACACACACACACACACACACACACACACACACACACACATACACCCTGCAATTAAAGTGGCTGACCAGAGAGCCAATGAGCTTCCTCCACTACCAGTGAACGTTGTTGTCCTGCTCATGGTAAGCAAGCGAGAAGCCGCCTCTGTTTGGATGCGGAGAGACAAGCAGAGATAAGATGTGTCTCTCCTCGCTGTGTCTCTGTTCTCTCCTCAGCTTTGATGCTTTTAATGTCTCTGATCTGTCATCTATCTCCAGCCTGCCACGCTGTCCACCGTGTCCCTGCGCTGGAACAGGACGACGTGACAGCGCCGCAGCCGACACACAGTTGGAAAGATGGCAACGCCTGTCTTAACGTCCTGCTCGTCAGAGGACCTTGTTTTATTGTGCTATCTGCTTTCAAACTGGCTAATTTATCCCCAAAGCCACGTGCAGATACTCAATTTTTAAACAACATCAAACGGGAAGGCGTGCCCACTAACAACCTGCTGTACATATACAGTATATGTGTGTGTGTGTGTGCTCCATGCACAATATAAATGAGAAGGCTATGGGGGCCGAATGGCCGTATGGTTGCGAGGTTAACAATGGATGAGTTAGGTCTAAATTATTACAATATTATTATAGTAGCCAACATCACCCTCTGGATGTACAGTACTGCAGCAATTGCAAAATATAGTGTTGAATTAAATGTGATAATATTGCTTTAAAAACACACTCAAGCTGCTTTCACACATGCACTGCAACCCTGTTAAATTATCCAGATATTACCCAGATGAGCTGTATGTGTGAAGGCAAATGTCAGAATCATTTGGATCAGACATTACCCAGACTTTACCCAGCAAGCTCCCTAGTACAAAGTCTGTGTAATGTCCGATTGAGCGGTACTTGTGAACAGTGCATGTAATTGTCCGGAGCATTCACAGCGAGCGAGTGGGCGTGTCGCATGTTGATGACGTCTCTATCATGCACAAGTTATTTGTCCATGATAGAGAGACATTTGTGCACGGAGCGTAGCTGCTTCATACTCCTTTCTGCTTTCCTTTATATTCCTTTCCACTCTTCCATTTATATCGCGGATATGTCCAAATACATGGAGTATGAACGCAAAAAAAGATAAGTGGGTAGCCTCGTCCGCCATCTTGGGTGTGCTGAAACCCGGCAGTGACATTGCATCACGTCCTGCCTCCTGCACACTCTACCCGGGCTCCGCCCCTCGTCTAAACCAAATAGTATTATGAACCAGAGTATTTCCAGGTAAATGCAAACATGTCTGACAGGGACAATCTCCGGTCGTGTGCTACATGTGTGAAAAAACCTTAGGTAACACCACGTTTTCAAAAATGAAGATTTCAGGACAGTGAGAAGCTGCAGACTCAATGGAAAAGTGTTACAGTCTGTAAGCCACTGACCACCAAGTAGCGAGGGAACAGAATGCTTTCAGTTCAGTGGAACAGGGAATCTTATGACACGTGAGTCAGCAACTCGCCCAAAATCTGGTGTTTGCACCCTATGAATAGATTCAAATAAAGGTACTTGAAATTTAAATCTCTCTCTCTCTCTCCCTCTCTTTTCCTCCCCAGCTCTCTGACCTGGAGGAGGGGTGTGTGTCTGGGAGGCACGTCAGCATGCATCTCCCCACGGTCCGTCTTTCTGCCGCCATGGCAAATCAATTCTTAATAAACCATCTGAAGGCTTCCTCTGCATTACCTTTCATTTCCCCTCCTCAAAGCTGTGGGGCAAATTAGCCTGCAAAGAGGAAGAGAGGGAACAAGTAGGGGAAGAAAGGAGCGGAAGAGTGACGGAAAAAAATGAAAGGGAAAAAAAAGCGACCCAACACCTACAATTAAATTAAAAAATCACTGTTGTTAATTAATCAGGGAATTACACGCAGAGCAATGGCTTTGAGACGTGACTGACATGGCTTGCACTCCCTCCATCTGCTTCTGTTAGAGGAGAGAGGGAGAGAAGAGAGGGACGAGAGGGACCAGGAGGAGAGGGAGAAGGAGGAGATGGGGACGAAGTGAGGTACGAGGAAAGGTAGATAAGAGAGGGACCAGGAGGAGAGGGAGGGAAGAGATGGATCAGGAGGAGAGGGAGAAGCAGGAGATGGGGACGAAGGGAGGTACGAGGAAAGGTAGACAAGAGAGGGACCAGGAGGAGAGGTAGGGAAGCGGAAGATCAGTAGGAGATGGGGAGAAGTGAGGGACTGGGAGGAGAGGGAGAGAAGAGATGGGCCAGGAGTGAGGGAGAGAAGAGATGGAGCACGAGGAGAGGGAGAAGCAGGAGATGGGGACG
The DNA here is from genome assembly GCF_960531495.2 of Zeus faber. Lineage (NCBI taxonomy): Eukaryota > Metazoa > Chordata > Actinopteri > Zeiformes > Zeidae > Zeus > Zeus faber. The sequence continues at coordinate 20,419,074 of NC_137194.1, read as the reverse complement.
AAGGGAGGTACGAGGAAAGGTAGATAAGAGAGGGACCAGGAGGAGAGGGAGGGAAGAGATGGATCAGGAGGAGAGGGGGAGAAGTGAGGGACTGGGAGGAGAGGGAGAGAAGAGATGGATCACGAGGAGAGGGAGAGAAGAGTGGGACCAGAGGAGAAGGAGAGAAGAGATGGATCAGCAAGAAAGGGAGAGAAGACATGGCTCACAAGGAGAGGGAGAGAAGAGATGGACTCAGAGGAGAGGGAGAAGGAGGAGATGGGGAAGAATTGAGGTACGAGGAAAGGTAGATAAGAGAGGGACCAGGAGGAGAGGGAGCGAAGTAAAAGATCAGTAGGAGAGGGGGAGAAGAGAGACCAGGAGGAGAGGGAGAAGAGGAACAAGGGGTCAGGAGGAGAGAGGAGAAGAGATGGGTCAGGAGGAGAGGGAGAGAAGGGAGGGACTGGGAGGAGAAGAGGAGCAGATGAAAGCTTAATAACAAACCTCAAAGCCCCCCCGGAGCAGAAGGCTGTGATACCTCCTTGTCCTCTCTCTCTCTCTCTCGCTCTCTCTCTCTCTCTCTCTCTCTCTCTCTCTCTCTCTCTCTCTCTCTCTTGTTTCTCTCCCTGTTACCTCCTCTGGCGCTTAACATCCGCCTCCCTCGATGAGTTTCTCTCTCCTCCCACTCCATCTCCACCTCCGCCTGTGCACTCCCTCTCAACTCTTCCCTCGTTCTCAGACCTTTGTTTGCTAATGAGGTGTGGGATTGACAGCTGGATTACACCATCGCTTTGTAATCCTTTCATTTCTGCATAGAGGATAATCACCCTCCAGACCCAGGACCTGCCTCCCGCCTCGGGGGCCAAGCACGTCATGTGTGTGCGGGCACGCCGCAACTTCTTTACCGAGGCGCAGTTCAGAGGAAGCCCAAGAAGCTGCTTTTTTTTTTTTTTTTTTTTTTTTTTTTTTTTTTATCTCGACTGGACCAGATTTCCACAGGAGCCAACAACCTGCCAATCAACGTGCAAAAGCGCTTAAAGCTGAAGTCCGCAGTTCGTAAGCAAACAGGCGAAGAAGGGCGAGCGGTATCTCCAAACCTGGAGCTTAAAGCAGAATCTCCGGCTTCTCTGCCTGTCCATCCAACTGTCTGTCTCTCCTCCCCAGTCCCGTCCGTCCATCATATCTGTGACCATGTACGCTTCGTCCCATTCTTTCATTCAACAAAATAATCTCCACCTTTCTCTAAATGTAAACTCTCTCTCTCTCTCTCCCTCTCCCTCTCTCTCTCTCTCTCTCTCTCTCTCTCTCTCTCTCGAGCCCGTCTCCCCAGCGGCCTTCAGGATTCACTCCGGTTTTGATCATTCTCAGACTCAGAGCCGGGCAACTTATCTGCTTCCCCGTGCTCTCCCAGGCCCAGAGGAGGGAAGTGGGGCCTTTCATTACCCTCGCCCCTCTGCCTCTCCCTCTGATGTGCTGAAAAAAGACAATAGACAGGCAGCGAGGGAGAGAGAGCGAGAGAGGAGGAAGACGAAAAGGAATTCCAACCAGGGTGCTCTTAAAAGCTCGCTGGTCTCGGGGCTTGAAAAGACCCGCTCACGAGCCTCGATTTGGACATGGAGTTTGACCTACGGTACTACAAGGCCTTTTTGGCCTCGGACACAGAGAAGCTCAAGGGTCACAGCATTCTGCCACAGATCCACAGCGCTGGATGTCACCACAAAGACACGATTGTCTTACCGTTTAAACCGCACTAGGAAGCGTTTTGAGATGGCCCATTTACAACACAAATATAGAAGGGAATGTACACCCAAAAAGGCTGTGTCCATTAGGAATGAAGTGATCTCTGGATTTTTGCCAAACGAAGAAAAGGTATTCATTCCTCCACTCCAGTCCTCCACCTGTATATAAATCCTGGATTCAACACACTGGGGGAAAGACCCTCATTTACAAAGGTGCCGAGACACAAAACAAGGAAGAAAAAGTACAAAGAAAGGAGAAAGCTAAGAACAGTAACGCCAGTCACACAGGAAGCGATGTCTAATTCACACCATGAACTCAAGCTCCAAAAGCTACAGTGAGAACGAAAAAAAATATTTGACTACGGAAGGAATGGAAGACATTTCCATTGCATTTCTCCCTCTACATGCTACCACTTACGCCATAATTAAATGTCAAATAAGGCATTTGTTTTATCCAAAATGACCAAATATATAGCAGAAGTTAAAAGTCATCTCACTTGAAAAAAGAAAGCCCTTGTGTTGCTTTATTGTTTTGCAATTAAGGAAGCAGAGGGTGCAAAAGTTGTTCAATAATCATTAAAATGTCAATTTCGTGGTACTGCTTGACAGGTTTTTCACTGTTCACAGCGATACACAAATCGTTCCTGAGCTTTTATTTTTGATTCAGTTTAATATTCAGTAGCACCGTTAAATAATCACCTGGACTTGTCATTTACTCCTTATCGTCAATGGAGGACTTTAAAATTGCCTGCCAGTTTTTCCCTTCCTCACCCTACTGTTTTTTTTTTTTTACTACTTTATTACTAGCTTCATCCTCCTCATTTTTTGTTTGTGAAGTTCCATTTTATTTCTGTGTTTACAAAAGACATCGACTTGTCATTTCTAAATATGTCACTACACCACGCGCCTTTTGTTCCTCGTCTGACATGAACTTTAGCAAATGAAGTGAAGGCAAAGAAAAAACAAAAACTGTTGTTTCTTTCATAAAGCGTTTCAAGTGTATTTGTTAATTTAAGCATCAACTCAAAAATGTCATAAAATATTTTTTATTTAATTATTATTTCATGAAAACGGCATTTTATTTGTAACCCTTTAATATATTCTTACAGCAAAAATTCACAAAATAAATTCTAACCAAAACCCCCATATTTCTAATCATGTCTTAAAGCGTTAATTATTCATATCAATATTTAACACTTCTTTTGGTGTTGGACGATTGATCAAAGTTGAGCTATGCACCATCAGAGATCTGAGCACCGCGAATTCTGATCTGCGATAGTGTTGCTCCCCACTACACCCGGGAACGCTCGTCTTTTCTAGTCTTCAAGTGCGAGTGGTGTGAAAAATGCTACCAAAAAAAAAAAAAAACACAATTCAGTTGCCATTTTCTGAAGCATGGTCCAGAAAAGTAGACATATATAAACATACATATAAAACATATAGAGCACACACACACACACACACACACACACACACACACACACACACACACACACACACACACACACCTGAAGTGAATAACTCACTCACATGCTCATCTTGTTTCAATGGCACCTGTCAAGGGGTGGAATAAATTAGGCAGCAAGTGAACAGTCAGTTCTTGATGTTGATGTGTTGGAAGCATGAAAAATGGACAAGTGTAAGGATCTAAGCGACTTTGACAAGGACCAAATTGTGATGACTAGACGACTTGGTCAGGGGATCTCCAAAACAACAGGTCTTGAGGGGTGTTCCCGGTATGCAGTTGTTAGTACCGACCAAAAGTGGTCCAAGGAAGGACAATCAGTGAACTGCAACAGGGTTATGGACGCCCAAGGCTCATTGATGCACGTGGGGAGCAAAGTCTAGTCCATCTGGTCCGATTCCACAGATGAGCAACTGCAGCACAAATTGCTGAAAAAGTTAACGCTGCTATGATAGAAAGGTGTCAGAACACAGTGCATCACAGGTTCCTGCGTATGGGGCTGAGTAGCCGCAGACCAGGCAGAGTGTTAGGCCCATGGCCTCCCAGCGCCACTAGAGGCCGCTCTTGCCCCATCTGCAGCTCCCCACTTGAGCCAATTGCACACACCCGGGATCAATTACCTGCATCACTCCACACAGTATTTAGTCTTCAGCTTCCCAGTCATTCATTGCCAGACCGTCAACTAGCTTATCTGAGTTGTACAGCTACTGGCTCCAACACTAGGTCCAAGTTCCTAGCTCCTAGTGCTTGTTTCAAGTCTCTAGTTTATGTCTCTTTGACTCGTCTTGCCCTTACATGCTTGTCTCCTCTCGTCGACCAAGGCTGTCCGTTCCTCTCCATCCAGCCCGGTTCCCCGTCTCTCCACCCGGATCCTGGACCCCTCCTCCCGGTCATTATCATCCCTGCCCAGCCCTGCTCCATCCCTACCTGACCGGGTCCGCCCGGCCAGCTCCACCGTGTGGGCTAATAAACATCCTTCGTCTGCCTCCCGTCTCCCCGTGTCGTGCGTTTGGGTCTCTCCTAGCCCTGGTCATGACAGTATGGTCTGGCCATAAAACATGGACCCAGCCGACACAGAGGGGCTCCGCCGCACTCCAGAACCAAGGAGTGTTGCTTGGTCAACATGACCAGGCCCTCCGGGACATCGCGGAACAACTCCGGACCATCTCGGCAGCCATCAGCAGCCATCAGTAGCCTGCAGGTTCCTCCAGCTTCCGTGGCCCCCCCTGCTCCTCCGGCCCTCCCTCCTCCCTCCCCCAGGGCTCCCAGCACCCCCCTTGTCCCCCCTGAGCCCCACATTTCGGCTCCAGTGCCCTACGACGACAATTTCAGCACCTGCTGCGCCTTCCTTGTGCAGTGCGCAGTGGTTTTCCAGCAGCAGCCATAGTCGTACGCCTCCGATGGCACCCGCAACGCATTCTTCATCTCCTGCCTGAGAGGAGCGGCTCTCGACTGGGGTTCCGCGGTTTGGAGTCAGGGGGCCCAGTGAGTCTCTCCTACGATCTGTTCACCCACGAAATTAGGAGAGTCTTCGACCACCCAGTTTGCGGCAAGGAGGCCGCCAGAAGACTCCTCGCCCTCCGCCTGGGTCCCCGTAGTGTCACCTCCCTCGTCGTTGAGTTCCGGACACTAGCCGCAGAAAGCGGCTGGAATGACCGAGCCCTGCAGGACGTGTTTCAGCGTGCCCTGAACGACGAGTTGCGGGACGAGTTGGCGCGGCGGGACGAGCCCACGGACCTGGACCAACTGGTAGAGACCGCTATCCGCCTGGACAACCGGTTTTAGCAAGCAGGGCGCGCTATCCCTACCACCTCATCGCCCCTATGACTGTGCAATCAACCTCCTGCCAGGCGCCCCCCTCCCCTGCAGTCACCTGTATAATGTCTCCCGGCCCGAACAGGAGGCCATGGAGACCTACATCTGCAACTCTCTCGCTGCCGGGATCATTCGCCCCTCGTCGTCTCCGCTGGGCGCAGGGTTCTTCTTCGTCGCCAAGAAGGACAAGACCCTCCATCCCTGCATTGACTTCAGGGGACTCAACGACATCACAATCAAGAACAAGTACCCCTTGCCCCTGATGGACTCAGTCTTCGTCCCCATCCGGGGTGCCACCCACTTCTCCAAACTGAACCTCCGCAACGCTTACCACCTGGTCCGCATCCGCGAAGGGGACGAATTCAACACCCCGCTCTGACACTTTGAGTATCTGGTAATGCCTTTTGGTCTGTCAAATGCCCCAGCAGTCTTCCAGGCCATAATTAACGATTAGGGCCTTAATCAACTTGTTTGTCTTTGTGTACCTCAACGACATCTTGATTTTTTGAAATCCCTCTCCGGCCACGTAAAACACATACGCCTGGTGCTGCAGCGGCTCCTGGAGAACCGTCTGTTTGTTAAGGCAGAGAAGTGTGTCTTCCCTGTTCCGTCCGTTTCCTTCCTAGGATTCATCATTGGCCAAGGGAGGCTAGGGATGGACCCCAAGAAGGTGGCCGCCGTGATGGAGTGGCCAACCCCAGCCAATAGGAAGCAACTCCAACGCTTCCTCGGGTTTGCAAACTTCTATCGGCACTTCATCCGAAACTTCAGCCGTATCGCCACTCCCCTCTCAGCCCTTACCTCCACCGCAGTGGGCTCCAAGTGGACCCCCGCGGCCGAGGCAGCATTCCTCGACCTCAGAAGCCACTTTTCGTCGGCCCCAGTCTTGGCCCAGCCCGACGCCAACCTCCAGTTCGTGGTAGAGGTAGACGCTTCGGACACGGGGGTAGGAGCGGAACTGTCACAGCGCTCTCCAATCATCTGGATCCTAAGAGCCTGGCCTATATCCGGACGGCGAAGCGGCTCGACTCCTGGCAGGCCAGCTGGGCGTTGTTCTTCGGCCGGTTCAACTTCTCTCTATCCTACCGCCCAGGCACCAAGAATACCAAACCTGACGCCCTGTCCCGTGTGTTCGCGCCAGAGGAGAAGACAGGGGATCCAGAACCCATCCTTCCACCCCTGTGCCTTGCCGCCACGCTCACCTGGGAGATCGAGTCCCTTGTCACCCAAGCGCAGGAACACCAGCCCGACCCAGCTACTGGACCCCCTCACCGCCTGTTCGTCCCTGACTCCGCACGCTCCCAGGTTCTGCAGTGGGCCCATGCCTCCCGCCTCAGCTGCCATCCCGGGATCACCCACAACACCCTGGTCAATGCCTCCTCTGGCCTGTCGCCCTTCCAATGCTCTCTGGGCTACAAACCCCCGCTGTTCCCTGCCCAGGAGGTTGAGATCGCCGTACCCTCCGTCCAGGCCCACATCCGTCGCTGCCGGAGGACGTGGAGGAGTGCCCGCTCTGCTCTACTCCAGGCCTCCACCAGGTCCCAGCGGCAGGCGAACCGGCACCGTGTGCCCGCACCCACATACGTCCCTGGACAGATGGTATGGTTCTCCACAAAGGACTTGCCCCTCAAGATGGACTCCCGAAAACTCGCTCCCCAGTATGTTGGTCCCTTCCCCATTGTGTCAATCATCAAACCCTGTGCCTTATGCCTCCGTCTCCCTCCCTCCCTCCGTGTCCACCCCACCTTTCATGTGTCCCTGCTTAAGCCGGTGGTTTCCAGCCCTCTCTCCCTGCTCGCCAAGGCCTCACCACCCCCCAGCACCATCGACGGTCACCCGGGTCCCCCGAAGACAGATCCTGGATGCCTCCCTCATCCGGGATTTCAATCGGACTCGCCCTTCCGGTTCAGGATGTCCGCCAAGGGGCGTCCGTAGAGGGGGGGCCACTAGAGGCATTCTTGCCCCAACTGCAGCTCCCCCCTTGAGCCAATTGCACACACCTGGGATCAATTACTTGCATCACTCCACACAGTGTTTAGTCTCAAGCCTCCCAGTCATTCATTGCCAGACCGTCAACTAGCTTACCTGCGTTGTACAGCTACTGGCTCAATTCCTAGTTCCAAGTTCCTAGCTCCTAGTGCTTGTTTCAAGTCTCTAGTTTATGTCTCTTTGTTTCGTCTTCCCCTTAGCTGCTTGTCTCCTCTCGTCGACCCAGTCTGTCCGTCCCTCTCCAGCCAGCGCGGTTTACCTGCTTGTCTCCGCTCGTCGACCAAGGCTGTCCGTCCCTCTCCATCCAGCTCGGTTCCCCGTCTCTCCACCCGGATCCTGGACCCCTCCTCCCGGTCATCATCATCATCCCTGCCCAGCCCTGCTCCATCCCTACCTGACCGGGTCCCCCCGGCCAGCTCCACCGTGTGGGCTAATAAACATCCTTCGTCTGCCTCCCATCTCCCCTTGTCGTGCGTTTGGGTCTCTCCTAGCCCTGGTAGTGATACAGAGTATCCATGCTGACCCCTGTCCCCCACCGAAAGCATCTACAATGGGCACGTGAGCGTCAGAACTGGACCATGGAGCAATGGAAGAAGGTGGCCTGGTCTGAATCAGGTTTTAAGGTACATCATGTGGATGGTCGGGGCTAGGGTCCGATCTGATGGAGCATCTGTAGGATGTGCTAGAACAATAAGCCAGTTCCATGGGGGCCCCACCTCTCAACTTACAGAACTTGAAGGATCTGCTGCTCACGTATTGGTGCCAGATACCACAGGACACCTTCAGAGGTCTTGTGGAGTCCATGCCCCAGCAGGTCAGAGCTGTTTTGGTGGAACTTGGGGGACCCATGACCCTGTCGCTGGTTCAGCGATTGTCCTTGGCTTGGCCCACTGTTGGTAGGTACTAACCACTGCATACCAGGAACACCCCACAAGACCTGTAGTTTATGAGATGCTCTGACCCGGTCATCTAGCCATCACAATTTGGCTCTTGTCAAAGTTACATTTACATTTACATTTACATTTAGTCATTAAGCAGACGCTTTTATCCAAAGCAACTTACAAGGGAGAATAACATTCAAGCTACATTGCGACAGAGATTAGTGTAACAACAACATTAATGTAACAATAAATACTGCTAGGTAGTGCTAAGTAATTGTAGGTTAGGACAGGAGGTACTCACTGAAGAGCTGGGTCTTCAAGTGCTTCTTAAAGACAGAGACGGAGGTCCCTGCTCTGGTCATTTTTGGCAGCTCGTTCCACCAACGTGGAACTATAAATGAGAATAGCCTGGATTGCCGTGGCTGTATGGCCGGCAGAGCCAGGCGACGCTCATTTGATGAGCGCAGCATCCGGGGGGCAACATGTGCTCTTACAAGAGCATTTAAGTAGGTGGGAGCATTCCCAGCAATCACTCTGTAGGCCAGCATCAGAGACTTGAACTTGATGTGAGCGGCTACAGGATAAAGTTGTTCAGATCCTTACACTTGTCCATTTTTCCTGCTTCCAACACATCAACTTGAAGAACTGACTGTTCACTTGCTGCCGAATATATCCCACCTCTTGACAGGCGCCATTGTAATGAGATGAGTAATGTTTTTCACTTCACCTGTCAGTGGTTTTAATGTTGTGGCTGATCGGTGTGTATATCTTGAGATGAACCATTAAGAGGGTGTTTGTAGGGGTTCCTCTGCAACTGTCTTGGTCGCTCTGTCATTAACCTTTAACCTCTTGAACAGGGACCGATCATTGTCATTTGATTAATGAACATTACTGGGCACTCTGTTTGCCGACCCCAGTTCTAGTTTCTTCCTTACCTCACCGGTGGGAGAGAGATAGAAGAAGAGGAAGAGGAAGCCATGAATCTACAGAGAACTGAACTTAAGAACTTAATGGGCACAACATTCACAGGGAGTTGAGGACACAATCAGTGATTAGGAGAAAAGCCGCGTCTTCGGAGAGAGCACCGGCGCTCTGGCGTTTCATTCTTCCCCTTTTAGAGTCTGGCGATCTCTCCCCGGGAAAGGGAATAGCAGATGAGGCTCTAATGCTCTGAGATTTGTCCTGCCTACTTTCTTCGGTGAGATCATAGACTCCCAACCGGATGATTAACAAAATGTGAGAATGGAAGCGAAGTCTCTTTAACTAACAATAACGGTTTGGTTCTTCTTCGGCTTGGGGACATGAGGCGGCGAGGACTGGGGGAGGACTGGTGGCGGCTGCCTGGGTTAGAGGTGACATTTTCTATATTGTTAATAGAGCACCACTAATGGAATTAAGGGATTTCATGTACATGATGATGGATTGGTTATTAATCTGATCCTTTACTGTAGGTCTTTAATAGTATGCGACGGGGGTTAGCCCACCAGAGGGATTTGTTGGGAAAGGGCCTGAAATGTAACTGTTGTGAGCAAATAGTTTGAGAATTACTTTATATTGTTTATATTAATTCATATTACATGACTATAATTCACATAATATTAATTATGTGAATTCAACAGCAGTGATCAAAACGACTTATTCAAGAATTGAAAAGGGCCGAAACTATTTTGAGGTTTATTTTGAGAATTGTTTGTGAATTGCTTGAGAATTGCTCGGAGCAATTCAAGACTAATAATTCTAGAACACCAATTAAAGATAAATGATGATTGAAACTAATTTTCGATGAGGAATAATTGTGATCCTCTAAACTGCTGACCCAAAACTGAAATGGAGTATAATATTATATGAATATTTAATAAATTCATTTGTCATGTTTACTTTTTTATTATTACCATTCGATAACCTTCTATTAATGTAAAGCACATTTATTTGCATGTAGAAAGGTGCTAAACAAAGTAAATAAAGGTTATTATAATCATTATTATGATCCTGATTCTGTTACACGAAGCGTGAGAGGAAATGCAATTGTTTTAGCGGGAAAAAAAGAAAGATTAGACCATCGTCATCCAAACCAATGGGCGAGGGAACACAGAATGACAGATTCACACACCTGGCTCCTCCCCCCTTCCTTCCCTTCCTCCTGATGGAGCGCAGACGGTGCGATCATGGTGGAATCATCACTTTGTCGGTGGGCTTTGCTGTGGTTTCCTTCGCAACCGGATCGATTAGGCTTCAATTATTAAAAAAAAAAAAAGTGCCATGGCCAAACAGAGGCGGTGCTGTTGCTCACAGTGAGTGGGCAGGGCGAGGACACAAAGCACTTGGGCCTACGCCAAGGCTGCATACTGTAGTGGTGGGCGGCCAGGAAAGAGAAATCTGGAAGCCATTTGGTTTTAAGTGTCATAATTGGCTGCATGAATAAGTGTGTGTGTGTGTGTGTGTGTGTGTGTCTGTGACAGTTAACAGGATGATATATGGCATTGCTGAAGTTGCTCGAGGTAGAAAGCCCATCCTTTCACTTCCGCTTTAATCCCGTTGAGAAGAAAAATCTCTCCCTCTCTCACTTTTTTCTCTTTCCATATCTCTGCCACCCTCTGAGAGTGGCCTGGCTGAAGGACATGGCCAGTGTGACTCCAGTGGACAGAGAAAATGGCCTTGCGGACTTATGGTGATCCTGCTGCTGTAATCCCCGCCCGCTGGATCCAGGTACAGCGGCAGTTCCTTGGCCCTCATGACAAAGCACTTCGCCCAAGAACTCAGGGACACTTCTTCCAAAGCAACGATAAACTCTTAATCTGACCCCAGCAACAACACATAATGTATGTGTGTGTGTGTGTGTGTGTGTGTGTGTGTGTGTGTGTGTGTATGTGTGTGTGTGTGTGTGTGTGTGTGTGTGTTTGTGTCTGTGTATGTGTGTGTGTCTGTGCTGCGAGGAGCATGGGTGGGGAGGGATATGGGAGACTGGGGGGGGTTAGGGGCATGTTGTGTCGCCTTGTCATCGCACAGCTTTCAAAGCTCATACTGGCCATCTGTGCATTAAAGAGCTGGGGTCTTTTTTTTCCCTAACTGGTTTAATGTGTCCACGAGAGCCGTAACCTTGATTTTGCGGCATCCCATAAGGCCCATCAGGCCAAGGCGGGAGGGAGGTCTTTTAATGTACCAAGCAGATGACAAGGACGCAGAGTTCACACACATACACACACACACACACACACACACACACACACATGCACATGCAGCAGAGTATCTCAATCTGCAGGAAGTCTCAGGAACTAGTTTCTTTTGGGTCCGGTCCTCTGCTCTCCGCCCCCACTTTTGCTCACTCTGGCAGGAGCGGGGCTGGGGGTGGAGGGGGAGTGGTGTGGCGAGATGTCACAGATCTCATTATAAAATAATGGCTCCCACCTGCTTGCCTCCTTCTCATCGCATTTCATCCAGGGTGGCTTTCCTAATAACTTGATTCCGGTAGATTCCTTCGAACTGGGCCCCTGCCCCAACACCCACACACACACACGCACACACACACACGCACACACACACACACACACACATAATACATAGCTATTGCACAGCATGCACTAACCATCTAAGCCTTATTAATCAAAAGGAAGTCCTGCAGGTGAGTCCTGCCCTCCCCCCTGCTTATCTCATAAAGCACTCATGGCTGAACCTTACCGCAGGGGAGAAGCCATTCAGCCATATGGCTAAACCATCTATACGTTCCTCTGTGGGGGAAACCGTCCGCGGAAATCCCCAATAGTTTTATTGGACACATACATCAGGGCCGCGGTTACGTGTTCCGTAAATTTGTGTGGACTTTGCCATTTGTAACGCCTCTCCCGGGTCAGATTAGTCTTTGGCCCCCGATAAATAAAACCCCGTGCCTCAGTGTGTCCGCAGTGTCATCGCAGTTTCGCAGGATATCCAACAAATGTCAAGCCCGAGTGTTGCTCCAATTAATAACCGTGGAAAACCGATGCCTCTGTGTCAGTCTGTCTCTGCGACGGTGAATATTTCATAGAATTTTCCCATAAACTGCATAATGGCTGAAACAGATGGGGGGGAGCGGGTGTGGAGGGTGGGGGTGGGGGTTGGGTGTGTGTGTGGGGGGGGGGCACAATGGCTGTGTGCTACGTCATTTTGAATTCTAACAGGAAGATTAGATGGGCTACAACGGGGACATGGATAAGAAAGAATAGCATATACAGGGAGAGAAGGGATTTTTTTTGGGGGGGGGGCTTATAAGATACCGAGATACCAGGAGCCAAAACTTCTAAAAGAGACAGTAAGACAACAATGAAAGCGATTTAGGCAGAGCAAGAGCGAGACAAAGGGAGCGGTATTCCGACAGGGCTTGGGGTGTCTGTTGCGGAGGCCTGGCTGTCTACTATCGACCCAGATAGCGGCTGCAGACTGCGGCGCCGGGTATTGTGCAGAGATTTGGGGCAAAAGGTAAACAGGAAATCAAAACAGCCGTATTCCGTTTGAGGGGCGAAGGGAAAAGAGCAAACTGGTGTACTGTCCGTCCCCGAGGATCTCTGCAAGGAAAAATACATGTTTTATTCAGCCTCCTCAGAGTACATCCTTCAAAGTTGGATTGACTTGGACTCCTGTCCCCACGCGACCAATACTCAGAATTACAAAATAGATTGTGTGAGGTTGGACTTTTGGGCCAAGCGACGGCTGACATAGCAAAGTTGAATTTAGTTCCCATGCCTGGTTTATCGTCGATACCTTGTGCAGGGAGGAACGATAGACCGCGGTGGACAGTAAAAAAATAAAGTCAAACTGGAACATTTCGGTTTCCCATCTGTCATCAAGGCTAAATACGGGCCAAAATTACATTTTGGCGAAAAGCTCTCCCCCAACCAATCTCCCCCGTTTGGATTATGATTACTGTCGCATTCTATCAGAGCGTTTCAAAAGCAAAATGATGACAAAACAGAGGCAGACACTTGTTTCTCTCTATTTATTTCTCATGCGGCTCATGCAATGGTTGGATTACGACTATTAATAATTATTACTATTATTGTGTTGAATAATCATTTAATAAAACTCTGACCTCAAGAATGTGCGTTAGCCTGTAAGATTTCACTCTTGCATCTGGTCGGGACTGTCATGTCGGAAAGCCACGGACAAATGCATATTTATGTATCTTGTGTGTCATTGCACTGCCATGGGACGTGATGTCATTCTGTAAGTTTGTCTTATTGATGTACACGCACATCAGAGTGGTTCCACCCAAGAAGGCCGCACTCCTGAAGTAATCTGGGCAATTAGCGTTGCTCCTTCTGCGTGAACGTGTTGGTGTCCGTGTGTGTGTGTGTGTGTTGCCTGGCGGTGTGAAGGGGATGTTATTCTCCACTGGTCAGTGAGTGCAGCGGTCTAATTGACAAGCCCGCAACAGGGTGGTTCTGCTCGGGATGCAGGGCTCTTTCGCTCTCTCTCCCCCGGCAGCAGAATGAGTGAGTGAGTGTTCTGCTCTCGTGGTTGCGGGCAACGCGCTGCTGGAATATTCGACAGACGCGGCACAAACAAGGTGAGACCTGAATGGCGGAGAGAGCACCGTCTGGCTTCGATTGGGTTTGGACTGTGACCTCGTCTCCTTACCCTGAGGGAGTGTAACGCGCCCCGGCTTGTTTCCGAGCCCTGGAGACCCGGAGGCTCTGTAAGCCACCCGCCACACACCAACACGGCAGCAGAAGTTCGCCATGTTGACGGTTTCACGGCACAAAACTTAAGTTTTGAGTGTTTTATTAGGGAGTATAGTACAGCGCCCTTTATTAAAGACTGCACCAGAGAAGCAGTTCTAGTTTAATACTGTGTGGTGAAGGTAGAATCTTCATTTTTGGTGTTAATGTACAGAAATAAATACCGCCTTCCCACATATAATAATGTCTATTTTTCCTCTCTTGATCATGTTAGCTATAATATTTTTCATTATCATCGGCGCTTCATTAAAGAGCTGAAGCATGGCACTGCTAAATTAAAAACAAACATTACCAACATATAGGATCAGATGAAAATTTGAAGAGATAGAATAATGGAGCCATCTTTATTAAAATCCACAGTCTGCAATTTGAAATGTTAATTGTATTTAACCAGGAAAGTCCCATTGAGATTAAGAATCTTTGCCAGTCATTGTGACCTGGAAATCTTGAAATGTCAGACTTGAAGAGATTTTACCTTCAAAGCAATAGTAGTGACGAGCCAAATGAGAGAGAGAGACGCACGTGCGCGCACACACACACACACACACACACACACACACACAGACACACACACACACACACACAAAACCAGCAGAGACCTAAACAAAACCCAAGGTCAGCATAGTGGGCTCAGTGACTTGAGACCGGCCTCCCTGGCTTTCATTACCAGTAATAGAATCACGGCAGGGATGCAGGGACACATAGGATGAAGTTACACTGGCTGGCGCTGTTTATCTTCGTGGATCTGGCCGGGGCCCAGCACAGCACAGAAACCCAGTATTCTCTCGCCTGTGGAATACAAAACACTTCAAACACACTGAGAGCATCTGTTGGTGAGCCAAATATGAGACCTTCAACTCAATTCAACAACCCATCCAGTTATCTGACGCTGCTGAAAGTGATTCTAATTGACTATGAACCGCACAACGCTGTTTTTTAAAAAGAGAAAAAATATATAAAAATGTGTGTGTCAGTCATTCCAAGGTGTGATGTTAACCATGTGCGGCAAGGCAGCAACTAAAATAGTGCTCCGTATGCTGGAGGACCCGCCGTAGCTGTAATGAAAGCCAGCAACAGAAGACAGCGGGAGTCCATGGAAACATGGAAACGCAGCGACACGCGATGCCCTCCGTCCTCCAGGACGCGACACCTCGGTCTCCGTCGGGCCTCTCATGTCTAAATCATTCCTCAGAAAACAAGTAAGGGACCAAATGTATGAGAAAGCAGTCAACTATTAAGTAATAGGAAAAAATATAAAACGTGATCACAGCAACGCTGCACTGTGTAGAATCAAAGTTTGTAGAAAACAGCGAGGAGGGAATTCTACAGAATCGCTGACCCAGAATCGAAACTTCTCATTTTCTGTCATTCCGTGTCTGACTACCACATGTTTAGACATTCAACATACGGTTCCAGACACTTTTGTTCATCAAAATAGCAACAAACAGTGAACTGTTATCTGTCTATCTGTCTATCTGACCATCAATCTCTTTTGGTCTCTGAACCAAGGCCTCTTCTTACCCGACGAAACCAAGGCTCCAGTTCTGTCCTTCCCATTAGAATTTGACTGACGCGTGTGCGTGTGTGTGTGTGTGGATGTGTGTCTGCTTATATGTGTGTGTGTGTCGTGGTTGTGTGTCATTACTCCTGCCGCTGTGTGACGGTTCTGGGTTAAACAATGTTATTATTAAAGCCTTTCCAGAGCGGCTTCCTGCTTCCCTCCAGTGACACCCTCACCCGCAATAAATCAACGAGCCAAGCAGTCGACATCACACAGTCCTGTGTGTGTGTGTGTGTGTGTGTGTGTGTGTGTATGTCCGGCCATTGCAGCTGCATGCTCGGACACAGATTATGGCAACATTGCAGCTGTTGTGGGGTGTGTGTGTGTCCGTGGAGGGGGGTCTCGTCCCTGAAGACGAGACCATGTGTTTTCAGCCGGATCTTTTGTTTTAAAAAACATTCGGCTTCATCAAATTCACCCATAAAGTCCAAATGCATTACAAATCTACAAAACAAATCTATCTTCTATTCAGGCAAATCTGTTTAATCAAAAAAATCAATTAAATAAAAAACACCAACAAATACTATTTCCATTCCATCATCTGTCAGACAATTGCACAGAAAATGCACCGCAAGAGGAGTGAGGTCATGGCGCTGGCAGTTAAACCGCAGAACATCTGATTCCACGAAGCCAGGTATGACTGGCGATACCGACGATATTAAGTTAAGTGTCCAGACAGAGACGCAAAAGACAATTTCCTCTGGCTGAGATCAAACCCGATAAACAATGCTCCCTCAAATAAGCCTCTCCCTCTCAGCAGCAGCTGATGGCTCATTCTGTGATAGTTTCTGATTGCATCGACACCCCCTGCTGGGCTGAAGGCTACACTACCCCACACGCAGAGCCATCCAGACACCCCCCTCGGCTCCTCCAGACCATAATGGATTTCAGTTAACCACACACACACACACACACACACACACACACACACACACACACACACACACACACACACACATACACACACACACACACACTTCGCAAAAAAATACAAAAAAAACAAGCAAGACTTTTGAATCTTTATAATACATAGATAAGAGCTATACATCTGCATGTAGTTTGAGTGTGTACATGCTGTGTGTGTGTGTGTGTGTGTGTGTGTGTGTGTGTGTGTGTGTGTGTGTGTGTGTGTGTGTGTGTGTGTGTGTGTGT
>NC_137194.1:20362785-20397785 GCF_960531495.2 Zeus faber | reverse complement strand
GAGTGGAGTTCACACTGTGGTGTGAACTGGCAGGTGGCAAAGAACAAAGAAGGAGGGAGACTTTAAAGTGAAGATTGGGGGAAAATATATATATTCTGATGAAATATATGAACTGTGGGTTGGCGGTTGCTTGGGAACTTGAGAAATTCATCAACCTCTTTATTATTAATATTTTCAATGCACTTACTTTAACTGGGGGAAAAAAAACTTTATTTTCGGGGTTGGGGTCACTAATGAGGACATTCACACTAAGTTTGGTGTGAATCCACCCAAAGGTTACGGAATGGCAGGACTTTCTCTTGGTGTAAATATTCAAATTCTGTGGACACTTTTAATATTGATCCAGTCTTGTAGTTTTATCTCGTACCCTGGTGCTTTGCTTGCACCATGACATTTAAATGGCCTCCATGGGCTTGAAGCCCGTTAATGGTCGCTTGCGGTTATTTTCCATTCTTCTTACTTGTATTATCATAATTATTATTCCTGTCCTGGTAAAAACAACTATACTTCCCTATAATTTATTTCCTTCTAAAATCATTTTCTTATCAAAAATTATTTAGGATTTTTATGGACATTTTTGATAAATTGACAATTGCGTCCATCGTTATTATCGAACATTGTTTGTTTTGCATCCGCTTTTCTATGAAAACACGCCTTGGGACTAAACTAGTTTTATGTTCTGTTAATATGTGTGTTGTAGCTTGTAGACTTCACAGGCTCATCAAACGAAGACGCTTTAATAACGAGACAAATCGTGGCTGAGACACTGAAGGCAGCTGGATCGTTAGCAACTCGAGCTAACTACTTAGCATAGCTACCTGGAGTAAGCTGTCAGTTTCAACCGATAGCAAACAATATCAGTGAGAGATTAGAGCTCAACTCACCACACCAACATGTGAGCAAGTCTGGTTTTTGTGGAACAATTAGTCCGATGGAGGCTCAACCATGGACAGGTGGTATGGACATGGCCCCTCTGCGCAGCAGACATCTTGAAACGCCGTGGAAGGTATTCACCGCTGAAATCAATAACATTAATTGTGGTTCTTCTGTTTGATCGACCCATCAGTCAGTTCCTGTGGTTTAACAACACGTTTAGAACCTTAAAAACATCAACATTTAACAGTTCAAACTATGGGTGGTAAGGGTCTTTAATGGTTAATGGTTTAAATTGTTGGACCCTGGTATTGGGTGCAGGCTCTTCTAAACCGTATTTGCCATGTCAGCGGACAGCTCAGAAAAGGTTTATTATCGGACGTGCGCAACTTTCCCTGTGCTCAAAAGCAAAATCACAACAAACACGACTGTTGGCTTTCCATATTAGCGGACAGCAGCTTTTTTATTTTATTATCAGACGTGTCCTCCCTGCCCCCTGGGCAAATAAATAACTGATGCCGGATCAATAACATTTTAGAATGTGGTTATACACATGATCTGTAATGCCTTTTTTTGTTTTGTTTTGTATTTGGGGATAGGTTGGGCTGTTTAAAGTCCCTCTCCCATTCGCTGCCAGCGGTGCAGCTCGAGGCTGAACATCGCAATGGCGTCCAAAATCAAATGCTCCGCCGGAGCACTGCTCATGCACGAAAAATGCAGATAAGAATGTTCCCAAATAGGACACGGAGGACACGGTGTGGGCAAGGCTGATGGAGGCCGGATTCGCTGAAAAGACAGGAAACCCCCACCTGTGGAATGGTCGTCCGTGAGATCTGGTTATAATTTGGGGAACCAACCAACAAACTGCAGTGTTCAGGGGGTTTTATATCATATATTAGATTTGTCTGCACTTGACGAGACTCAAATACCAAAGGGACATTGTCGACAGAACTTGTGCCCCCTCCATTTTCAATTTAAGCCCAATTCACGTTTTAGCTCATTACAATAAACAATTTTTCTTTCTCTCTCACTCACACACACACACACACGCACGCACGCACGCACGCACGCACGCACACACACACACACACACACACACGCACTCCCATACATTTAATCACGCGGCATATTCCCTCGGTAGAACCCGCCGCAAAAGCCGGAGCCGGCCCATCCAGGCCCCGCGGAGAGACAGCGCTTATCAAAATCTCTCGCCGGCAGAAGTTGCAGAAGCTGGCAGCGATGGCGGCCCCTTATTTCCTCGCAAACAGCACACTATCTGACAAACCCCCGCGGAGGACCGCCACGAGACGTGGGTGCGCAGTTCATTATGTCATCTCGTATTATTCCCGCCATACTTAGCTAAACCCGGGGAGTCGTAAACAGCCAGACAGCCCGGGCCCCTAATGGCGGCGGAGGGGAGCAGGGGAGACAGGAGGCATCGCTCCCAGTCTCCAGGAAGACACATGGTTGGAGAGGCAGTCATCTAATGATGCCTTCATTAGCCATTGGGATGCAGGACATGTCCCATACACTAAACACTGTGGAGATCTTTGGATTTCTCTGCCTCCTCCACCCCCCCCACCACACACACACACACACACACACACACACACACACACACACAATAACCCTTTTCTCTAAATCTCTCTCTCTGTAAATCTCCCTTTCAATCTCTTTCTCTTCCCCTCTCTCCTCACTCCTGTCTCCTCCGTCCTTCCAGAGCCGACTGGACTGGGCTGATTGGGCGGCGGTCGGGTTTTCACACTTCAAAGTCTCCACTTCACTCCCGCGGAACCCATTAATGCAAGTTACACCGAAAAAAAGGAGCAACATGGGGCGAGAGAGAGAGAGAGAGAGAGAGCGAGAGAAAGAGGGGAGAGGAAAATAGTGAAGACGCTTAATGTGCTGCTAATCTTTATGTGCGCAAAAGAAAAACGTGAATATATTATTCATTTTACTCTGTCCCTTTTTTTATTTTTCCGGCCCTCCAAACTCTTTTCTTTCTCACAGCCTCCATTGTCACTCAGGTCCCAGCCGGAAGCGGCCAGAGAAACGCGATGACAGACCTTTGGAAGAACAATTTCCCGTGATATCATCCGTTCCTCTGTGGGGATGCAGCGGGGCCTGCGGGGCGGGGCTGGGGCCCTGGCCTTCAGACGCCGGCCCCGGCATCCTGTGGCGCTGCCTCCTGAAGGCCGGCCACTCCGGACGCAGATGACGGCTTCGATTTTGAGGCCCGTTGACAGCTCCATAATAACGACGGAGGTGGTAGTCACGAGATTCCTGGACGCGATTGTTTGATTTCCCATCTTTGACGGAGACACGACGGAAACAAAGAGCAGCTGGATCGATGCCCGTACCAGAGCGCTGGCGCGTGGAGCCCCCATGACACTGGCGCGCTACAAAAGCCCGGCCGCATGAGGTCAGTCGGCCATTGTGAAGGGACGGGTCCCAGAGGCTCCAAAGCCCCATGTGAGCCGTTTAGAGGAGGCTGTTGATGAAATGGGCCCCATTGTGTTTTCTGAATTGATTCATTGCCTTCAAAGTGCCTCATGAAAAAGACATCGGTGTTCCACATCCTCAGTGCTGGCTCATGGTACAAATTTGTCCATTTCAAGGGGAAAATAAACCAATATTATTCAGACCACTCATATATTTTGGGAAATCCTTGACGAGGGTGCCACGACCAAGCCGTTTATCAAAGTTGCACTGTAAGAAATAATAAAGCCCTGAACTTGGTGCGTATCCTTCCACCACCCACCTGCTACCGTAACTTCTTTTGCCATTCGATTTAAACAGCTTTCTTTTATCCTTTTTTATTTTTCCTGAACCACTGAGTGAGAACGACTGTATTATGAACAGGTTATTTTAGAAGGTTTTATAAGGTGGTCTGAATATGGAACTACTTTATTTCCAAATCTTTGTTGCAAACTCTGAAACTCTTCCGAGCCTAAAGCCAAAATACTGAGTTGGTAAAAACCCCAAATATAGTGTGTCAAGTATATCAAGTAGCGTGCCATGAGAGCTCACTACCACATGTGCTGTGAAAACTTTTCAAATTTTACAAAAAAAAAAAAAGAAAAGCAGAGGAAATTAGCTCTTGCATTGCAAGATCAAAATTGGAAAGCTGTAATACTTCACCAATTCCAGCCAGGATATCAGCTCTGTGCTCATCAAAACAAGCTCTGGTTTTCTATTCCCATCTTCGTAGGCCATAATTAATAAGCAGTTCTACATGTTTGGGTTGTTTTTAATGGTTAACAGGATAACGGTGTGCCTTGGGATTATTTCATTGTAAAAAAAGTGTGACGTGGCATAAAAACAGTTGGCAAACACTGCTTCATACAACTAAAACAGTGTAGTTGTACATGCAAAACAAGTGAAAATAAGTTAAAATTGAATTTGCGGGGCAGAACTTGATTCACAAAATAATTTCCGCTGCCAAAAATACAAACCATTTATTAACACAACTCCCATTCATATGCTCCTTTTATTTTAGTTTTTTTACAGTGTGTGGTATACACTAAAATATTGTGGTACCAATGCTATTCTCTTTCGAGTAATTCCTCCTTCCGTACACAGTTATTTCTAGCCCTGGCCCGGCCTGACCTCTGCACAGGTGTTTGTTCATTCAGCCGCCAGCGCATCGACTTTTCATTTGAAATCCACGGTATAGAGCTGGACGAGTGGGCGGCGAGTCCGATGCCCCCCGCCCCCCACCCCCCCGGTCGCACGGACACTTTCATGTGCGCGTGTCCGTGAGTGGACAAATGCAGGCCGCGAGGAGGACGAGGAGGAGGAGGAGGGGCCGAGGACCGCGGGCCGCCAGTGATTTGGAGATGGGTCGCATTTTTAGCAGCTATGGGAGGCACTCAGAGGAGATGACCCCGAGGCAGAGAGGACCCTTTGATCGGAGATGGAGGGGCACGCCTGTTTAAAAAGCACTCGCTCTCCCCCTCTCCCCTTTCCCCTCTCCCTCTATCTCTCCTACCCCCTTTATTTCTCCCCTGCATCTATGCCTCAGCATTCCCCCCCTCTCTCTGTATTTTTCAAAATCTCCCATTTCCTCTCATCCGCTTACACATAATATCTATTATTGTCTTCTGCTGCTCTCGCTATGTCCCTCATCCTTCATTGTTCTTTTTCTCGCACGTATTGTTTCCCGTTCGCTCCGTCTTGCTAATGCGTCGCTTTTTCTACCCACTCAATCTCCCCATTTCCTCCAAAGGCTCTTTTCTTTATTTGTCTTGGTTTCCGTCCCTTTTTAAGCGCACAGAAACGCGAGCGCGCGCGCACGCCCGCACACACACACACACACACACACACACACACACACACACACACACACACACACTCACACACACGACAGACACAACACGGGGAGAAAGGAGGGGTACAGCATAGAGGGGTCAGGATGTGTCGTAATACTCCATTGTATTTCTATCTTTCCAAAACTCCTTTTCACGCCGAAAAATGAGAGAGACAGCCTATCCCGAAGCTCTGGCGCAGCGGTTCTCAGCTTGGGGCGCGTGGACCTGACAAGGGGCCCTTCAAGAGGCTTCAGTTGGTCCCCAGCAAAATGATGGCTGTCGGAACTTCTCTCCTTGCTACTTTACAGGATTGTTTTGATCAGGCACACATCCCATTTGGTGTTGGATGTGCATGTCTTTTCACTTTTGCTTGTAGAACTTCACCATTATTTAGTGAGAGAAAGTTCCATCTGAGATCAAAGCTTTTCACTGCTATCGAAGGTCTACATCCTTCTATCTATCTAAGAACTATAAAATGAACAGGTCCATTGTACTAAATCGTATATAAGTATTTACAAATCTGCTTTGGGTCCCAGATCAAACTGTATCAAATTGAAAAGGGTTGAGAATCGCTGCTCTAGCTGATCCTAACACCCAAACCTTACCCTAATGATGTCTATCCTATCCCAGAACTCCAGCTCATCCCAAAAACTAGCCTGCCCTATAACACACCCACCCCGACACACACACACACACACACACACACACACACACACACACACACACACACACACACACACACACACACACACACACACACACACACACACACACACACACACACACACACACACACACACACACGTCTCCAGGCAGTAGCTCAGTCCTGCCCATAGGAGAGTGTGGAAGCAGATAGACAGCCTGCAGCTCTCTCTGACACCAATCAAACCCCCAAGATAGGGAGCATAAATAATTCACTTTGCCAGAGAAGGGCATTTTCCTTTACATTCAAGTGCCTACAATACACACACACACACACACACACACACACACACACACACACACACACACACACACACACACACACACACACACATAAATATGAATATGTGAATGCTCCTAAAGTTTACCCACCCCAGTAGACAGAGCGGCAGCTATAGATCCACTGCACAGAGATTTCCATGCAGCGCTGGTCAAAATGACATTTTTGAATGCTTTGATTTCACAGCATAGATCTGGAATATATTTCCAAGAAACTTTGGTCCTAGTAGTTCACTTTATGTCTTTTCCAGGTTGGGTGCAGTCGGCGGCGGGACGGTGCTTACATCACAGAGCGACAGTGAGTAAATTATTCCATTCAATTATCGGAGCATTTGCCCAATAAAAACACCATCTGGGTGCTTGAAATAGATTAGTTTAAGGCCATACTAAATTATTAAGCTATTCCCAGTGAACGAGTCCCCATTCCCCTTAAACGAGCCGTCTTTTGGGGCTCATACCAAGCCTTTGGTCTTCTTGGTCAGCCGAGGCGCTCGGCGTTTAAGCCCCCGTGTCTGCCCGGACCACGGCAACAGGACCCCCTCCGGGGAAGCGGGCGGGGGAAGCCATCATTTGACCCTCACCGCTTAAACAGTTATTTCATTGGCCCCGATGTCGCCATAAGGATAGGCAAATTACAAAGTGCAAAGGAACGATGAAGCATTTTGTACCCCCCCCCCGCGGCAGAGCAGGGAACGGGGGTTGAGGCCCGGTGACGTCTCTAGTGGTTATGTGAAAATATATATACAAATAAATGTGTTGAAGGAAAAAGCCCCCATGGAACTCCAATTCACCTAAACGACCATATGGCCACACAGAATGGAACAGATGCATCTTTCCTCCAAACTACTTTAGCGGCATTCTTTAGGGGCTTCAATACCTACACGGCACAGGGCGGAAACAGCATGGAAACCTTGTGGCAGCTGAGGTGTTTGAGACATCCCCCCGACATATTAACTTTCTCTTATGACCTGTGAAGCCGAGCTGAACTCGTCACCAAGAGGCCTCGCACACAACTCCACTCACATGAGCAAGGACACTCGGTGAAGAGTATAGAATAGTACACAATGTAAAAAGGATAAAGGAATAATCAAAAAAATAATAATTAAATAGCCTGGAATGGTGTAATTACAAATAGCGTGATTATAATAAGGCTGTGGAGCCTTCTTTCCTTATCTTGCCGTGCTGTATGAAACATGAAGATTCAGCATAAAATATATTACTTTTTCCCTCTTCAGGCCAAATGTAATCTAAAGTGAAGGGATCGACGCTGGAGCCTTGCCGGTCCCTGTTACTTATTTTCCAACACCCTGCCTTCCAGATTTTTCTTTTTCCCCCATTTTACTCAGACATTGATGAAACATCCTGAAGACCGATGCAGTTTTAAGGTAATTTAGCCAGACGACTTCCCCACTGGCAAGACGTGATTTTGATTTAGATAAAAAAAAACATTTCTTTAGAAAGCATTTTTTCTCATCACTTATGTTTCATCCCTGTGTCACACAATGATTTGCTGTACCCCCTGCCTTAAATATTGATGTGATTTAATTCTGTATGGGTTCGGGAATTTATTGGTATATTGTATATGGATATGTTTCCCAGCAAATTTACTTACTATGCAATTCGAGTCTATTTTGCATGCGGTAAAGCAGAATAAGAGATTATCTTTTCAAATTCCTCCTCTGTTTCCTTCATATTCTAATGCTACATTAAAAACAAACCCCTTCTGTAATCACGCACAAAATGTGATCCAGGCGGGAACTCTTTCATTTTTATGGGTTTCAATAACGCCTGGCTTTCCCAGATATTAAACCTCAGGGGTGCGCGTGCCGCCGTACAGTACACACTGTATTTTTTTTCACCCCAAAATGGAACCTCGCGAGAGAAGACACTTAATCTTTTCAAATCAATGTGATGGAATTTATCCAGCTCGGATAAAATAGTGTTTCACAAGGAGGGGGAGGGAATTACAACGAATCAGCGTCCTCGCCGGGCGCACCGTCGCTCTTCAGTTCTTCAGCCGCCGCCGCAACATCGCTCAATACGGATGCAAACGGTTTCCAAACACCACCAACAACTACTCAGTCGTAATTAGTTTTTTCTAATTAGTTTTGTTTTTGCTTTCCCTGGCGATAAACTAGAAGCTCCTTGCTTCTATAAATAGCAAAAGGATGTGGAGGCTCTTTGGTGTCCATTCATTACGTGAAATGGGAGATAAATAAAACAAACCAAAAAAAAAATCACAACATTAATAAAATCACTGCACTCCATCAAACAAGGCATTATCAAAAAATACTTTGAGAGAAAAATGGCTTCCTTTATCTCAACGCGAAACGATGCGATCCGTTCTTCAAAGACCAAGTGCGATGGGGGAAATTATTGAAAAGGCAATTTCACCCATGGGTGGGATTCGGAGCAGCCAGGCGCAAGGCTGGCATTGTGTGTTTGTAACGCCGAGTGTAAAGACCGAGACGCAGGCGACACTTGTCACCCATTCCCGCGGTGATGCCGAGAGGACCACGGCACTCGTACTCTGTTTTCTGTTTTCTATGCTGATTTCTGAGAGAAACCGTGGATTGAAGGTTACCTCTATTGCACTACAGCCATCGCCCAACAACAACACACACACACACACACACACACACACGCACACACATACACACACACACACACACACAACCTCCGGCACTTAACAACGCTAAACATTCTACTTCCTATGTGAAAAGCTATTTACATTTGTGTGATTGTGTCAGATCCATGAGCCAAGTCAAGCTGCGCTGGATTTGCATACGTTTAGATTTGTGACCTTGGGACAAAGTCCCAGAATGCAAAGCGTCTCCTCGTCTGAGATCAGGTAAAATGTTGCAGCCCATCACAACATGTGGAGATCAGTGGTTCGCCTGTGAAAAATTGTTATTCAGACGACGATTTGTTATTTGAGACAGGATATTAAATTTAGCACAAATCAAATGCTAGGCATACAACACAGAGTATTTGTGTGCCATTCCATTCAGGACAGAGTTAGTCTGCAAGTACAGTTCAAGTTCTCAACCTGCAATGCAACTCTTTATTAATTCTTAAATCATCAAGAACTGCTGCAATAACTCTGTCCTGTGGATGACCTGTACGATGACAAGAGCACAGTTTTTGGTTATGGAGAGCCACCACCAACCCCCCTCTTTGGAGAACTATTTACCATGTTTGGGTCTCTAAACAACTTATCACTACTCCAAGAGGGGGAGAATCACCACGGTGAGACAAAAATTGCGGGGTTGGGGGTGTGAGTCCTTCAGGCAAGTCGAACCCTGATCACTCCCACCCCTCCTGTCCCGCAGACCCTGGTCCGTTGGTGTGTTGTTCAGAGTAGGATTGGTGTGCCAGTGTATGTGTTCTACAGTAAGCTAATGTGAGTGGGATTTAAATGTTTGGATGGATGAGAAACACGGTTGGGCAGGAGCGTGACAGGCAAGATGGCAGCTGCCCGCCGCATCCCCACCCACATAGCCTGCACCCCGCCCATTCCGCAAGCCCTCAGTCTATTGTGTGGTGTACAGTATGTGCTGAGTATGAGTACGAGCAACCGCGCAGACCCCCTCGCCCCGGACCCAACCGCGCCCCAGTGCGCCCACCTCCCGTACCTGGTGGCAGCCAACCTACAGCGATCAGCCAAGGGCGCAGAGCGTCCGCCATGCACCTCTGCGGAGAAAGTCTTTCACCATATTTTCTGGGGACTCGGTGTAATATCTTGGATCCCAGAAAAGATGAGGTTGTCCCGCATACTTCTGGATTGAATATCCGGGATGGTCCCTTTCATTATTTTATTTTATATATATCGGGCGGAGGAGGCTCCGGCCTCCTCCGCCCGTTACCCATCCCGACTCGTCCTTGGTCCCACATCGCCCTGGACTTTGTCACCGGTCTCCCACCATCCACTACCAAGCCCTGAATTACAGGGCGGCGTCATACAATCTGCGGAGGGCGGTGAAGGACGCTAAACGGACGTACAGAGAGACTGTGGAGCTACAGATGGAGCAACGGGACACCAGACGCTTGTGGCAGGGGCTGCGGAATATAACAAACTACAAGAGCAGCTCCTCCCCAGCCATGAGTGTCAGCCAACGAACTGAACTCCTTTTATGCGCGGTTTAAGTCTGCCAACAGCATCGATAGCTCGCCGGCTAATTGGAGTTACACTGCTGGCGATGAGCGAGCACCCAGTGTCTGTGCATGACGTCAGGAGAGCTCTGATGCGGGTGAACACCAGGAAAGCTGCAGGCCCAGATGGCATATCTGGGCAAGTACCTGTGACCTGTGCTAACCAGCTATCCAGGGTGTTCACTACAATATTCAACATCTCCCTGGCTGAATCAGTGGTGGACTCGTCCTGCTTCAAGAGGTCCACCGTCGTTCCTGTCCCAAAGATCGCCTCTCCTGCCTGCCTGAATGACTACTGTCCGGTGGCCCTCCCCTCGGTGGTCATGAAGTGTTTTGAGTGGCTGATTAAGGATTATATCTGCGCCTCCCTCCCCCGCACCTTGGACCTGTTGCAGTTCGCGTACCATCAGAACAGATCCATGGATGACACGGTTTCCCAGGTACTGCAAACCACGGTCACGCACCTGGATGGAT
This sequence comes from Zeus faber, assembly GCF_960531495.2. Lineage (NCBI taxonomy): Eukaryota > Metazoa > Chordata > Actinopteri > Zeiformes > Zeidae > Zeus > Zeus faber. Next base: position 20,386,995 of record NC_137194.1, on the reverse strand, counting down.
GGATGGAAGGGAGCCTATATGAGATTACTGCTCATCGATTATAGTTCAGCTTTCAATACCATAGTGCTCGGACTGAATACTCCGCTGTGTACCTGGATCCTGGACTTCCTCTCATCCCGGCCCCAGGTGGTTAGGGTGGGGAAGCACATGTCCAGCTCACTCACTCTGAACACAGGATCCCCCAGGGCTGCGTCCTCAGCCCCCTACTGTACTCCCTGTACACACATGACTGTGTGGCCAGGTCCAGCTCCAACACCATCATCAAGTTTGCTGACGACACCGTTGTCATGGGCCTGATCATCGACAGCGATGAGAAGGCCTACCGTGAGGAGGTGGCTGACCTGTCACTCTGGTGCCAGGACAACAGCCTCCACCTGAACGTCAGCAAAACTAAGGAGGTGATTGTGGACTTTAGGTGTGGATTACAATCGGGGACGTACACGCTGTTGGTGATTAACGGAACTTCTGTTGACAGGGTGAGTAGCTTCAAGTACCTGGGAGTCCCCATCACAGAGAATTTAACATGGATTTTACAAACAGACACCCTAGTGAGAAAAGCGAGGCAGCGTCTTTACTACGTCAGGCAGCTGAGGAAATTCCGGGTCTCGGTGAGGATCTTCAAGTCCTTCCACTGTGGAGCAGTAGAGAGTATCCTGACAGGCAACATCACTGCCTGGTTTAGGAACTGTTCAGGACAGGCGGGCCCTGCAAAGGGTGGTGTACCACTGGAACTACCCTCCCCTCCCTGCAGGACTTATAGGAGGAGGTGTAGTAGCAGAGCCTGTAGGATCATGAAGGACCCTCATCAAACCCAACAACGGACTGTTCCAGCTGCTACGGTCAGGCAAGCGCCTCCGCAGTCACACAGCGAGAACAGAGAGACTGAGACGGAGTTTCTTCCCGCAAGCCATAAGAACTGTCAATGCTGACCTCAACAGGGGTCCTCACTGAGCCACACACATAGGCTCCACTACCTCACTGTACTGTATGTAGCATACTGTACTGCATACTGTGTCACTGTTCTGGGTTGTTCGGTGTTGCCGTATTGCCGCGCCGTACTGTTTATCTCACAAACACTACCTCACTTCATTCACATGCCACTTTAATGCCAATATCTGTATGTACATAAATAGCCTATCCCATATACATGAGTCTATCCCATATACATAAGCCTATTCCCTTTATCTATTTTGTACCCCCAGCCTGCATTATCCTTGAGTTCTTATTTTATTTCATTTTATTTTTTCTATATATTTTTATTTTATTATATAGTATTCAACTTACTGCATTACGTTTTAGGAATCAGTTAGTTAGTCAAGTAGAAATTCTTAGGTAGCTACTGTGTCTACAACATATTGTGTGTAATCACCAGGTACGCTGCATTGACATTTCACTGCATATATGTATGAAAGTATGGATATGTATGTGACGAATAAACCTCTTGAATCTTGAATCTTGAATAACAGCCGATAGCGAGATAGACAGGGTCTTCAATTGCGTAGCCTAGATGCTGCTCTTTCAGGAATAACTAACTGAACAGCTCATCCTATCATAGCTGTGACTAACCTTTCTTGTTTCTGTTGAGGTGGATGAGTTTTAAGTTGTTGTATTGACATCATGCACTCACACGAGTACAACATTTCACTAACGACTTTAATCCGATTCCTTTACAGCATCCTGCACTTGTTTCTGGCAGAATAAAGAAACAGGAGCTCATGCACTTCAATTCGAGGTTGCTCCAATGGTCAACGTCTGCTTTGATTGTTTCTAGCCGCTCATGTAAAAGCGTCTGATTAATAAAAAAAATGTAAAATCGAAAGTCGGGGGGAAAAATAAAATGCATTCTGTGAAAAAGCTCAAATTGAAGCAGTCATCGTCGTCCTCCTTCTTCCAGGTGAGAAAGTCCAATCTCCCCCCACAGCCTTCAATGTTTGAGAAACAAGTTGCGCCACAGTCCTCCACTGGATTTGATATATCCTACATAACCCCCCCCCTCCACTGTCGCCTATAACGGTGAGTATGTTTGTAGAAATGTATTTACACATATTGCAGATCGGCGATATAAATTATTCATGAGTGTGTGTGTAGTCCTAGGGAACAGCCAGTGTTTGCTGCACATTATTGCCTGGCTAAAGGAAGTTTGGTATCCGGAGCAGGCGTACTCATATTCCCGTGCCAGCTCCGGCTCTCATTCCTGCATCTTAAAAAAAAAGGGTTATCATATTATTTGTTGGAAAGCACCACAGGGTGCATTGTACAAGCTCATAAGACAGGGAATGCATAAACCATATGGACGTATTTGCTTTACAATAATGTAACCCTAAAGCTGTTTCGCCGCATTTGTTTTGTTGTCTTCGCAGAAGCGACGTGATAGTGGGTGTCTGTGAGAGCTGAGTCGACATCCGTTCGAGTATTTTTCACCTCGTTTCTGATGCTGCCTGTTATCGTGGTCATTTGATAGCCCGCAGAGGGTGTGCGTGAAACCTCGCCCTGACGCCTCTTTGTCGGTGCTGCCGGTGTGATAAACATGGCTGCCACCCGCAGCCGCGGCCGGACCCAGGCCAGCGGCACTTTGGACGGGAATTGTTCTACCAGGTGGGCTGTCTGCAGCTCCGGGCGCTTGAAACCCCAGAGTGACCGTCTCAGACAACGAAGTTTTGTTGCGTTTGTTCTCTATCGCACAATACACATTATGCATGTAACGTTGAAAGATCTCTCTTCCTTAGTCTCCCATAGACATATGTACATGCAAACGCACACTGATGAGACAAAATATGCAAAAATTTAAAAAAACCTCTATTCCCTGCATGCTGCGACAAAAGCCCAAATGCAGCACAAGTGAGATGAAGGGACACTCGCTCAGTGGAACAGCTGTAATTCATCATGTGAAATGGGGAACGATAAATTTGGTCTCTGAAAAAATTTGAGATCAGTTGAATATTAATGACTTTGAAGAAAGAAAAAAACGGATTCAAAAGTGTATTACAATTGCCCTTCCTGTTCCCAGAAGGTTCCGGGTGTTGTCTCGGCTCTTCACAAAATAATTTGAAAGCTAAAAATCGGAGTAAGATGCGATGGGTATTTAATAACTATATCTATTTGATGCCAATTTCAACTTTAAAAAAAGGAAGGAATGATGCCTGTCACTGCCACTGTCTTTGTTTTGATAGCGATTTATTCTTTTGTTGCTCTAAATCGGATAGGGTCACATCAGAATCAGTACAGACTTGTGCACGGCTCAGTTTTTGACTGTAATGTTGTGTCCGTGCAGCAGCAGCACTCTCCTCCAGAGAGTTAGGCCTCGACCACACGTATATAGGGTATTTTTAAAAATGTAGTATTTTCCCTGAGTTTTTGGCCTCCCGTCCACACAAAAATGTAGTTTCGGGTTTCTCAAAACTAAGCTTTAGAAAAACTCCTTCCAGGGTAGAGATTTTTCAAAATTCTTTTTTTTGAAAAGATTTCGCCCGACGATGACGTCATGACCTCGATTTACACATGCGCAATTGTTGTGTCATACATTGAACATGCGCCAGAAACCTACAAACAAGGGCGGACTACCAGTGTGTTTACGTGCGGCTAGTACTGCTAGGTTTAATGTAGGGTGAGCACATTTTCAAACCCCCAAAGCGGTGCCAAAGTGTAGCGCACGTTCATGCTCGCGCACACGTCATAGTTGTCAACCCTGTCTTCCCCCCGGGATGCTCCGGTAGTTTACCATTCTTTCCCGCTGTCCTCCCATTTTTTTTTTTATATCTTCGCCTAAATATCCCGTATTTTAACCTTTATAAAATACAAAAAATTAAAAAGGTTTTTTCGACGAAGCCTAAGTAATTCACTCTCGCCCCACCATTACCGCTCACTCACCCCATTTTGAGCCCGACTGATTTAAAGTGATAAGAGGGAAAAGTCAACATGCAATTTTTACTGTTTAAAGCAGGGGATTCAAACTCATTTTCACCCCGGGCCACATCAGCAATATGGTTGCCCTCAAAGGGCCGGTTGTAACTATAAGACTGTATAAATGTAACTACTCCTTAACATACTGTTAAATAACTGTCTTCGCATTTTATTATTAATTATTCAAGTGTACAAATATTTTACATGCATTTACATAAATGTAAAAATATATGTAAGCACATTGCTCTGTGTTACTATAACATAAATCCTTTAAATTGATCAGGTTAAGAAACCCACATTACTCCATCAATCAAAGATCAAACTTCTCAAGTGAATAACAACAAAAAATATCATCGAACACAAGCTATTCAATCAGCTTTGTTCAAAACTTTTTTTGTCACAGTTGAGAGGGTCATAACTATGGTACAACAAATAATTGTGAGCTGCTAAGAACATGTGTGACAGATGTGGCATTTTTCAAAAACAAATGGCTGCAGACAGCCTTGCAGAGGGCATATATCCAACTAAGGAGAGTTGTTTTGATAACAGTAAACATTTGGGTGCATGAACACATACACACTTAAATACACTGAATACGTTGCTACACATACAATGTAGTATATGTAATGAACTCAAAATTACAATAAGGATTGTCTCAGTTCACAACTATATTGGTCAAGTGATATATGTACACATTGCAGGTGCCCCATCGGCTGTCCCACCAACTTTTCCCACAGTTATTTAGTTTTACTTACGGACCTCTCCACCGCATCGAAAATGTCCCTCCTCCTCGTCGTCCCATAAGTGGCAGCTACATCCAAGAGCTCCTCACTGACAGTGACGTCTGCCCTCACGCCTCTTATAAAAATGGATAGATGCGCTGTATCCGGGTTGTCTGTGCTTTCATCAACAGCTAATGAAAAAGCCAGTTAACTGCATGTCTCTTCAGCCTGCTGTGTTGTCAGGTTGCCTGCTAGTTCCTTAACTCGGTCTGCCGTGGTGTTTCGTGACAAAGTGACATCTTTGAAAGTCTGTTTCTGGTCGGAGCACACCTGCTCACATACCTTTAGCATGCACCACTTCAAAAATGCACCCTCTGAAAAACACTTGGAAGCTCAGGCGTTTCCTTCAGCCACAATAAAGTCAGCTTTCACTGCTGCATCGTTTTGGGCTGTAGCTTTTGCAAACATATTCTGCTGCGATTGCAGTCTGCCTTTTGATTCTTTGACAATTTGATGTTTTTCTTGGAGACTAAATTTAGCATACTTTGCTCCATGTTTGGTATCAAAATGCCGATGTAAATTGTATTGCTTCATCACCGACACTGCCTCGTAACACCGAATACCGTTTTTTCTCCTTGAAGCACAAACATGTATTCGCTTTCCCATCTTTCATTCAATTTCCTTCCCTCTGCATACATTTTATCTTGTTGGACATTTTGGGATAATTGGTAGATCTTTTTCAACTCTATCACTTGTTAGAAAACCGCTTTAGTTAAACGCCAATATGGAAACACTGCAATCTAGCGGCAGGATGCCATCATTTCGCGGGTCACAAAATTGATATACATTGTGGGAGAAGTAGCTTATGGTCACTGTATGCTGTAATGCAGCATAAACTTTTATTTTAAGACAATTATATTTCTTTTATGTGGCCTCTCGCGGGCCACATAAAATGACGTGGCGGGCCGGATTCGGCCCGTGGGCCTTGAGTTTGACACACGTGGTTTAAAGCCTGCTTTTAAACCTCCAAACTTTGGAAACGAATTGACAAAGCACTATCAGGTGCAAGGAGAGAGTAGAAATATTTGCTCTGGAAATTTAAAGTTTATATCCTCGGGGGAAAATCTTATTACAAATAGGCATAAAAAAATAAACATGAAAACTGTTGTAGAAAATGCTCAAATGTATGTAAAACGACGCAGTATTTATGGACATAACAAGAAAAACCTCAATAAAACAGGAGGATTTAACCGGGAAGCACATTAAAACATTAAATACACAAAAAACTGTGTCCATACAAACACTTTTACAACTGAACCATCATTTTTATGAGGGTCCTCCATTCGAGCTACTCAGCGTGATGAGGATTAATTACAGTCTTCATTTACGTACATCTAGTCATTTTGCGGACACTTTTATTAAAAGCAACTTAGAATGATTACATTAGCCAGTAGGAGTCTGACCAGCTGTACATCACAGTACTTACTCGCCAGCAAAGTCTTGAATAAGTGAGAAAATCATCATGAGGAATGGTCTGAAATTGGATGGATGTCTTCTCAAAAAGGAAGGAAAACTCAGATGAGGGGAGGAAGAAGGGGGTTTAAAGATCCTGATGCGGTGAAGTAACCAGTGGAATTGTCCGGGTGTGTCCTGAAAAGACGGGTTCCTCTTCCTCAGGCGTCTGTGAAATTGGAAAGTGATTCCGCCCGTTGCTGTGACAGTAGCGGGAAGCCCATTCCGCCATCACGGAGCTTGGGGATTAGAAGAGTCAGGACCAGGATGAGAGGACTCTCGGCCTTCTTGTAGTGATGGCGGTGTGAGGTGAATCGAAGAGGCGTGGAAGAAGGGGCGGCGCTTCCTATAGGCCACATAGTCGCCTAGGGCGTCATCCCGAGGGGGGTGCCAAAATTGCGGCCAGAAAAATAAAAATTATCAATGAGTGATCATTTTATTGTAATATCACAATAATATAATCTATTGAATCTTGTCCCGGAGTACAATTTGTTCGACTTTTTCGTGCTACACATAACAACATTTAAACCCATTCATTTGAATAAGGAGATTTTCACACACTTTAGAAGCGAGGGGCAGGGCGCAGATACATACATTAAAACAAAAACATGGGGGCATGGATTTTAAAATGTAAAATGCATGGGTTTTAATTTCGTTCTATCACAAAATAAAAGCGGGAAACTGGTTTCCCTTTTTCTCTATTTAATGATCTATTCAATTTAAATTTGGGTGAGAATAGGGATAAAGGGCCCTACCCTCTTTCATTCATAGATACAATTTAACTGGATATAAATTTCAGCGTTTGAGCACCTGTGTACCCATCAGCCAATGCGGTATACATTTCCATGGCAACAGGGAGCTCCACCAATCAGAGACATAACTGTTACACTTGGGATTATGGGTAGTGTGGTTCCCTGACATCGCAAATAAACGAAAAACATGAACTTGTGGCTTCAACAGGAGAAAAAATTAATTATTATATACATTGCATAATATTTACGCAATTATATATAAGCGTTTCGAAGCCTAACGGTAACCCTTATCCTGAACCAACAAAACTATGAATTTATGGGTGGAAAATAACATGCATGTGTTACCTGGGGTTCATTTGATCGGGGACTATACCTGCGTTGTCAGAATTTACATAATGGAATCTGCAAAGCCCTATTATTATTTAGGTAGATCTTTTGATTACTGAGATATCGGGCTCCAAATGTGAACTCTGGTCGCTCCGTTTAGGGTCCACTGAAATCTCTCAAACTTATATATGTTAACCTACAAAATGAGACCTCTCCAAAAATGTGTTTTTTTTTGTTCTCAGACGCAGATGGTGCAGAATTGTAGTTTTTGTCGTTTTTAGGATTAGGGTTAACATTAGGGTTTGAAACGTATAAATTGCGTTATGTGTAGCAGGAAAAAGTTTGCGAATCGAACTGCGGGACACGATTCAATAGATACATTTTTTACATCAATAGATACATGCTTGAAAAAGCATGCGGCTGGCTTGGAGGTGTCATATCTACGGTGTATAATGAATGACACAGAAGATTGAGATCAAGATCTACTGGACCATTTTGATCGGATTGATTGATTGGAAGGTTGGTCCAGGAGGGACAAAAAGTATCGACAGTATAAAGAACTGATATACAAAGAGTATATAGAAATTGCGAGCGAATGTGATTCAGAATCACAATCACAGTGAGTGCATCCCTGCGAAAGATTCAGTGATTCAGTAATTCACTGATTCGTTCACGGGGTTACACTCACAAGTGAGTGAACCCTCCTTTTCACCCAAAAGATTTGAATCGTTTGCGAAGTTGCATTTGCATTAAGTTGTAGTGCGTTGAGCTCTACGGGCCACTGTAGAGAAGTGATATGAAATGGCAAATTAGTGTGTGAAAGAAAGCACTGTACAATTTGACGTAGGTGTCAAATTCTTTTTTAGGCCATTCATTGATCTGCAGTCTCACCTCAAGGTATTTAACTTTGCATTTTTAAAGCAAGGATTCTTCTGCCTTTACAAATGGAATGAACAAACATGCTTAAACTCCCTGTTCCTTTAAGCCTAATTCCCTTGAATTTGTGCACCTAAACTCCAACGTTCACCATTAAAGAGGTTATTTAGTTGCAGTAAATGGGGGGAAAAAAAAGATGGAAGTGGCTTGTGTCCACATCTGAGCTGATGCTTTTGAAACGCGTTCCCTCTAATGACCTCATGGCCGGCGGTCCGGCGAGATCCATCAAAAGAGACATCAGTAGTTTCTCTGCTGGAGCGATTAACTCAGCCTCCCTCCACTTGATACAAAGCTTCGTGCACGTCAAAAATGGCTTCACCATTGAGCGTCCATTCAAGGTTATCGTGCGTGGGAAAAGGGAAGAGGCTGCCGATGATGTTTGACACGAGGCGGGACTCACCTTGCAACATGAACAGCCATATTCTGTATCTCCAGCTTCCTTTCATCTGCGCCGGCCATGTGAGCCCTGCCAAGGTTAAACGCTTTGTTCCCTTTTCCGCAAAGTGGACGGATAGAAAACAAAAAGAAAAAGAAAAAACGATCAATACATCACTATCTATTGAGCCTGCAATGCCCAGCCTTCCCCCGTCTTTCTCCCAGCGCTTCTGTTTTTCGGTTTCAAATTTAATCTTTATTCATCGAGTCGCTCACTCGTCATATCCAATTCCGCTTTACATCTGTATGTGTTTTCATAAAAGTTACATGAAGCTGACAGGTAAAATTTTGTCCAATTAGCAGACGGCGGGGGTGAAAAGTCAGAGAGCGATAGAGCGAGAGAGAGTGAGAGAGAGGGGGCGAGAGGGAGAGAGAGGGAGAGAGAGAGAGAGAGCAGGATAGCCTACGGCGGAGGTGAGGAGGAGAGTTAAAGGCGGAGGGAGGGCTTTGATGTCAGAACTGCGTCTTTGAAGCCCGTTAGCTTTGTGATGTGATTTAAACGTTTCCCTACCTGAACAGAATTCCTATGTCCTGCCCCGGCGTCGCCCCATCGCAGAGCACAAGCTCTCGGCTCTTACGCTGCCTGTGCCTGCAAACCGAGAGGATTCACCGGGGAACACGAAAGGCATTGGGACGCGACCAACGGTGGTGGAAAGTCACCGTTTTTCTCTCATTGAGTACGTTTTCACCTGTAACAATACTTGATGGTTAATGGATTGAGAGGAACTAAAATTCGGTATTCAGATTCCCTATTTTGATAACAGGGGCAAATTTGGGTATTTTAACATTGATATGTGTAGATGTGTGAAAGATTTAATTTCCAGAGCCAATCAAAGGAAAGCATTTCTATGTCTGTGCAGTTTGGTTAACAGGGCAATTGCCACTATTGGATGATAAAAAATGAAATAAAAAGATAAGATTATTATTATTATTATTATTATTATTATTATTATTATTAATAATAATAATAATAATAATAATAATAATAATAATAATATATAAATGATGAAAATCGAATTAAAAAATAATTCATTGTGTTTGTCTACGTTATTCACAAATGGGTTGTATCCAATGTCAACTCAAAGAGATTGTGTTCCCCCATGTTCCTAACCCTACTCAATAAGTGATTATTAAAGTATTTATTTTCTACTTGTTGTTCTACTTGTACGCCAGTAAACCATCTCTGCAGTAGCACTCCCCTTACTTAAGTGAAGGATTTCCACCACTCTTTCCACCTCTGGTTGTTAGGGGCGTGTTTGTCTCGACAAAAAGCTTGACCTCCACTTTTCCGTCTCCTCAGACGCTGCTGTCTTCCATCACCAGGTTGGAGCACAACGAGACGCTCGGTATCTGACACTTTGCAGCAGAACAAAACTGATGTTTTTCCAACAGGTTGCGGGGTGCCTGCGCTGCTTTCCGTCATCTCTCCTCACCCCAAACCGATCCAAACACACCGTCACACCTGAGGCCCGGGCACTGTAAAGAGGACTAATCTGCAATTGCCAGGGTGTTCTGCGCAAAGTGGCCCGGTATGACAGCTCGCTCCCCTTGTAATTACGGCACCTTAGTTGGAACCATTACATATTCATTCCCCATCGGCTGGGAGCAGCTTCGACCGGCCACTCCTACAGCAGCTCCTCATTGGGAGAGGGTATGGAACACACACACACACGCACACGCACACACACACACACACTAACACACAGACATACACACAAATACACATTCCAACTTTGTATTCCTCCTCCCTCCCAGCTTCCCTACCTACTTGCTTTCCACACCCGCTTGCAAAATGTCTTTGTTAGGCTTTGTTTTTTACACCCGTTCCCCTTTATGTGAGGTTTCTCCAAATTAAATTCCCCCTTACGGGTGCGAGGACGTGAACCTCATTTAACCTCGTAGGCAGCGATCCTTCAGGAACAACAAAACAACACCAATAGGACGTGGGATTAAGTCAGAGCCTTTCCACTGCGCGGCTGCCTCGGATTAAATCTGTCCAGGGTGTAGGTGTATTTAATATAACTGATGGATCCATTCAATATACTCAGCTCTTATTATTCCTCTGCATCTTAAAAATGGGCCGAGGCCAATAAGCCAAACACCAACTGTTAAAGTCGGCGAGCGGGTGGAATAAATCTATGGTGTTTACTCCTGGGGTGCTTCGGGGTGATGTAGGTGTTTACTCATTTTGGAGAATGGCAAACCCAAATCACACAGCTAGAACGCCATATAGAGTATCCCAAGGTATTATCTCATTGTATCATCTCTGGTCCCCGACAGCAGCAGGGACTTGTGCTTGAGTCTCATCTCAGATCCGGTGTTAATGCTCTGCCTGTTTACATGGGCTCATCCCCGGGCGCTTCAGACTACTCTCACCTCCAAAGTCATGTGGGTTTGGCTAAACCCAGAAATCATTCATGGCAGGGAATGGTCATTGTATGTGTGTGACCCTTTGACAGGCGTACCGTTTGAGGTGTCCCACCCCCACTGCCTTAAAGTCGTAGTGAGCAAGCGGCCACCATTACAGCTGGACTAGCGTTAGAGCCAACGCAGAAGCTCTTCAAACTGCAGTTCAAATATTGGCCATTGGCCATATAGACGCTGCTTCAGAAAACTTCCAACTCATGCAAGTCATTGGAAAAAGAAGAAATTTCTCTGAATAAATACAGCCAATGATTTTTTTTCCCCCCAAGACTTTATGGTCTCAATGTTTACCTCTTCTTCTGGGTTGTGATGATGACCATTTTTGTTCCATTAAGAAGATGTTAAGGCTTAAAGATGTGCATTTCTGCGGCTGCCTTGATTGGCAGTTCTCTCGCAGGTGTTCGAACGAAGGTGGGGGTGTCGCCTCCTTCCTCACCTCACCCTCAACACCAGACTCCGCATTGCTGCCCAAATCTATTAAACGATTGCTTCATCCTGCCAAGATAGCGGCGAGCGTAAACCCAAACCAAAGGCTTCAAAGCGTCTCTTCCGAAGCCATCGGGTGAGGTTGCCGACACTACTGTACTGTACGTCGTCATCTTTCTAGGGCAGTCCATGGCAGTGAGCTGGGATGGCCTTCAGTACCCTGCAACCGTGAACAACAATGAGTATACGTTATACGTATACATTTTTAAAACTATGTTTCTTACATGTTTATTTTGTGATATGAAGCACATTGGAACCAATGTCAGCCTACATGGAATAAAGTCCTGCTCTTGATGGGGCGTCAGTACCAGTTAGTGTGTTGCGTTGCATTGTTGACCACATGTGTACGTCTTTATGACCCATCAATCTGAATTATTGATAATTATTTCCCTGCTTACTTCAAAGGCGTATGTGTCAGCTAATGTGAACTGGCAACCAACATAACACATTCCTCAATGATGTGATTATATTCACGGAATGAACTTTGTCCATACACAACATTAGAGTCTGCTAGGCACATCACACAGTACAGTCACTGGATTTTTCCACCGCTGTGGAATCCAACCTCGCTTACTGTAGCAGTAGTGTGTGAGTGGGGACACTGTATTATTTTAAATTGTGTGACAGAGCTCACAGACACATTCGGTGTCTGTGAGCTCTGTCACAGAATGAAAAATAATGAAAGAGAAGCTTCTGAGCGCCGGGGGTACGTTGCATTCTGTTTTATTTATCATACCGCATTGCAGCCAGTCATGGCCAGGTGAACCTAAAAAGGGAAAACGGCCAAGGAAAAACAGCTCTCCGGAGATAAACACTATGTCGCTTCTGATATTTTTGCGAAATGCAGCTTTAATTAATTCCTTTGAGTGTTTCACAGTCTTTCCATGAAGCCACTTCATTCTGAATATTTCTTAGTCATTTTTCAAATGTGATTATTGTTCTCGAAGGTAAAAAAAAAAAAAAAAAGAACAGCTGTACAAAGATTATGAAGTATCCACCCCTCCTTTCCGAGCAGAACTGCAGGGACGGCGGTCGCAATCAGTGAGAGCCCCAGTGGAAGCGCTGCTCTGTCGGCCATAATAAATTGGCTGTTTATTACGTTACAGGAAATTAAACAGAAGCCCAGGAAAGGTTGCACGTTCAATTTAAACTCCTGAAGACACGGAGGGGATTAAAGGACCAATAAAGTCACTCCACCATTTCTCCAAAGGACAGTGAGATTCCTCAGAAGAAGCCCGGCGCTGCAGGATTGCCTCCGCTTCTTTCCCTTTTTTTTTCTCCCCCCTTTCTCTCCGGCAATGTCAAATTTGCTCTCTTATCTTAATCCTCATTAACAGTGTTCTCCCACTCTAGTCTGATCTCCGCTAATGACTTAAAGAAGTCTTCAGAAATACTTAGGCTCACCGCTGGGCTAACATTTTATTGCCCTCTTTGAGAAGTAAATGTCAAGATATACAAACAACTTTATTAATCCCACTGGGTGCAGGAGGAACAAAACCGCAGTGCTTCATTGTTTTGGGCGAAACACACAGACTATCCAAATTATTATTATTATTATTATTATTATTATTATTATTATTATTATTATTATCATCTATAATAATAACAATAATAACAATATTACTTTTATTATTATTATTACAATTTGCTAATATCTTGCTCAAAATAGTAATTTATTGATAATATGTGACAATTTGGCCCCCGGTGAACAGCGAGTTCCCCAATAAGAGAGAGATAGAAAGGGAGACAGTACGTGGTGACAACAGGCATTACATGTGAACGTTCCGTGACGCCGGATGCACGTTCCACCGTCCTCCTCCCTCCTCCACCCCTGAAATCCCCAGCGCAGCAAAAGAGAAACTGGCAGTAAAACGAATTTAAAGAAATGCCCGTAGCCGCGCCCGCGCTGCCGGAGCGGTTTAGACACTGCCGCTAATTCTGTCACCGTCACCGCCTGTGTCGTTTCTCTTGCTCCGCGTGTCGATGAAGACAACACAATACATTACAATGGACTCCCCACTCCTTTCAAAAAGTAAATGATAAAGGCAACGAAGAATCTTTTGTTTCCTTTTTTCTTTTCGATAGAAAAACTTGAGTTGTAGAGGCTTGTCAAAAAAGCAAAAAGCAGAATGAAAACAAAACACTTACACCGTCACACTTAATCAAATCTAAGCTTATTTTCCTGATTTATCGGCATTGTGATTAAATAACAAGGCCTGTACTTTGCAAAACGATACAGGGAGGTAAAAAAACAAAGAGAAAGAGAGAGAGAGAGAGAGAGAGAGAGAGGGGGAAAGAATGTGTGTGTGTGTGTGTGTGTGTGTGCACACATATATGGTTTTAAAGGACGATGCACCTGAATGACAGGTGCATCGTCCTTTAAAACAGAAATTACATTTGGATCGTCAGGCGACATGTACTGTAATGTCCTCATAATCCAAAAAGGCTTTAATGCTGCTTAAAAAAAAAATCATATGCATCGACCTTTACTCCCATGATTCCAAAATGACATAGTGCTGTTTGAAGTCGATATAATCTCAACTAATCTTGTTTTTTTTTTTTTTAATATATATTTTATTTCTGGATGACCCTATAAACCCCCTACACCTGTATCTGTGTGGTTGCGAAAACAAAAAGTACAGGACTTGAAAGGGGCACGCACACACACGCACTCACACACACACACACACACACACACAAACCAGAGTCCCACCGACATACAATTTCCTATTTCTGTCTCCTCTCGGCGCTCCCCTTTTTTGACCCCCAGCCCTCTCCCGAACTGCCTCGCCCTTCTCCATCTATGTCTTTCGTTAATTTGTTTTGGTCTTGTTTTTGTTTATTTCTCGCACACCGTGAGAAAATGGCTGCCTCTCCATCGCGTGGAACGTCATCTACTTTATTACACAGGTGGAGGGGGGGAAATATATAGAGGTTATTCCATCACGCGTCTCACTGCGCTCGCGCCGACCACGGCAAATAACGATGATGATATTGTTGGTTTTTCAGATACAATAACGGCAAAGTCATTCAGTGGCAATTTGTATTTATTTATTTTCTTTGGAAGGAGAGGGGTTCAAAGTGGGCGGTCCACCCAGTCTCAGCGGAGGAAAGAGGTGGAGGAATAAACTGAACCCCAATGGCTGGTCATGAATAAATATGACACCGCATTTTATTTAATTTATTTTTCCACTCCTGCTCCTTATCAAGGTTGCCCAGAGAGAGGTGGGGAAGGGAAACAGTGATTACTGCAACTGCCGCCGACTCACTAACAACAGATGTCTTGTTGTTGTTGATGATAGGCCACACGCACAAACCTGTGGAGGGGTTTTTTGGGGGGTTTTTTTTGACTGTACTCTGCCAAAATCGACCTGTTAAGAAGCTATGATTGTGCTTTAGTGTGCTCCTAATGTGCGACGCGCCATCGAGAGCCTCGGGTCGCCCTCTCCGGGTTCCAAGGCGTGGATGGAGGGTTGGGCGGAGCATCACAGTCCTCGAGGAGAGAGTTTTGTTCATTTTGTCGGAGCGTGCAAGCCACGTTAGTCGGTGTGTGTGTGTGTGTGTCTGTGTGTCTGTGTGTGTGTGTGTGTGTGTGTGTGTGTGTGTGTGCGCAACATTCACCTCTTGGCACGTGTCGTTGGGGGGAATTCAAGCGAAAACCCCAGTCTGTCCCCATCTCTCCCCGAAACGATGACGACGATGGACTAAACGCAGCACAACAGTCCCGATTTGAAAACAACCCCAGAAGAAATGCCCATTGAGGCGAGGATCCCCCCGCTGTGACCGAGGAACGCAACAGGACTTTATACAATGCAAATAAAGAGAGAAGGGAAGGAGGTGGAGGGGATTAGAAATCACACAGGGGAAGGATGGGGGAGGCCATATTTAGATGAATTGTTTGAAATAATATAGCGTTTAATGCTTATGCAAGGGGTGTGTGTGTGTGTGTGTGTGTGCGTGCGTGTGGGTGGGTGTGTGCACACTCAGCAGCATCTTTTCTCTCCTCCACCCCCCTCTGTAAATCACCTCACAAACCCCCCTGCTCTGCTCTCATCCCATGTCTTTCCCTCGTTTGTTTTTTCCTGGTGTTTTTTTTTTTTTTTTTTGTGTTGCTTGCCCACCCCGCCTCTCCCGTTGTCTCCCAGGTGATCAAACAAAAGCTTGCAAATTGCTGTACTTAGCAAGGTGTTGCAAAGGGAGGGCAAATGCAGCAGTTGCAAAAAAATGTAAAGAGGTAGAGAAACAGGGCTTTCTGGGAAATGGAAACACAACGTTATTTTCCATTGACACGTCGTTGGAAAAAGAAAAACGAATCTGACATTATAAAGCGCTCTTATCTGACCTTGTCTCATATTATCTTATATATAGTAGTGAAGGAAATGTGAGATTTCACAGTAAGAGTTCCATAAGCCGTCGACTGATCAATATTCCACCACTTGTCAATGGTTTAGTGTTGGCATTACGTAGAAGGGACTACAGTCTAACAATTGAATCCAGTTTCATATTTATTTTAAACATTAATATAAATATTGATATGAAATATCTGCTCATTCTGATACAAATTCAAAGCAGAGGGAAGGATTTGGTCTGTCTGACAGAAAATACAGCAAAATTAATTAAACACAAAGTGTCAAATAACAAGGTAAACTAATGACAAAGGAATCGCTGTCAGCAAAACTCTCGGGCTCCTGACCACTCTGAACGCTCTGTTTTCAAAGGTTTTCTTTTTCAACTCTCAGCACGAGCTGACGTCAGCTGGTCACAGATTTCTTTATGCCGTCATCTGCTCCATCCGATCCGCCTGTGCGTTTCTCCAAACAAAACCAATAAAAATTGTGTTTTTATTGTCGATGCATTTACTTATTGTATTTATTTGATTTGATTTGATTTGAACGACGTTTTCATGAAACAACGCTCCAGACCAGGGGCTTGGTTGCTCATTTCAAATATAAGCGACACACACTGAAACAGCCCGTTTTGGAACACTACGGTATAGAGGCATGTCACAATGGCTCAAATGCATAATCTGAGTAGTATTTTCAACAAAAAACTTCAAAGACATGTTTTGAGGAGCTCAGGGACCTAAATGAACATGTGTAAAAAGCAGCATAATAGGTCCCCTTTAAGGTTGTATTAGGTGAAGGGATGCTGGTTCATGATTGAGGGAAGAGAAGACAACCAACACGTTTTAAATCACTTTTCACCCAAATCCCATCATCATTCCAATGAGAAACAGCTGAAGGTTCAGCCAGGCGATATGGATGACGGACAATAGTCTACTTAATTGGTTTACCTTTTCTGACAATTAGATTCCATCCAGTGACCCAATCAACCTAATATAACTCAATCGATGTATCCCCCTCTCAACTCGAAGGGTAAATCAATAAATCGCCGTTCCAAGTCCATGGGCTGGACATTTCCAATCCCAGATGGCGGACACAAAGAGAAGCTCTTATCATCGCCTTCCTATCCAGATAAATACCGATGGGGAATACCAAGCATCCTCCTGCTTAAGTGCACCTGTTATACGGTATCTGCGGCATCCATTTCATCTGAAAAGTGATGGAGACGAGAAGAGAAGAGAAGAGAAGAGAACAGAACAGAACAGAACAGAAGAGACTTTGACTTTTGAGGTTCCTTTATTTTACAGTCAGTCATGTCACAGAAACTTGATTACGAGGGAACCGGAAAACAACAAAATTAGAGACAAACCACGGGAAAACACAGGTCAGTACAGAGTATAGACATTTCTGGTCAGCGATAACTGGGTACGCAGGGACCTGTTGACGTCTTCGCCAGGTTTGAGACAGCTGTTCACTATAAGGACAGCTCCCTTTGTAGAGAGGGAAGAGAAGAGAACAGAAGAGAACAGAACAGAACAGAAGAGAAGAGAAGAGAAGAGAAGAGGAGATTATTCCACCGTGTCTTGCGTGGATATATCATGGGACACTGACTGGATATGGGCCTGTCTGCCTCATTAAGGCGCCCACTCCAATTAGGAAGTTCAGGCTAATCAAGCTACAAAGGCCTGTACTACTAATTCCTCCTCTCCATTCCTACTTTCCTTCCTGATCCTCCTTTTTCCAGCGCTCTCTCTCTCTCTCTCTCTCTCTCTCTGTTTCTCAGACTATTGGGGGGGAAACCCGGGCATCCCACTTAAAGCCGCGGAGAACAAAGTAGCAACAACCTCCTCCGTCGTGTCAAAGGAATCCTCCTCCTCCTCCTCTTCTCATCATAGCGAGGAACGCCGGCGTTACATGGCTGAGATGAGCACCTCGAGGCTGACATCAGCGTGGGGAAACCCTGGGGGGATCGGATGCACTTGAGTGGGTAAGCCGTCCCCTTTAAATTTGAGATTAAATAACCCCTCTTTTTTAATTCACAGACGCCTCCTGTTACTCAAACGGCAACCCGTCCCACACACATTTGGAAATATTGTTCTTAGTAAGTGCTCAGGAGCAGTGGATCCCAGAAACGCTGAGATTTTATTTCTCAGAATTTGGAGGGTGTAGGTCTCTTGTTCCAAATAGAACAATTATTATTACAGATATTAATCTTCGAGACATGCGTACAAATATCTCTGAAGCTATTTATTTGCTTGCGGAGAGGGGGCAGCATGGAGAATCTCTATAGATGTGTGTGAGCCTCTCCACAGTCGGTGTCACTGGGAAGAGTGCGGTGAGAGAGGAGAAGTGGAACTGGAGCCATTGTCACCGAAACTCTCGCTGTGCTTTCGCTTCGGGCAACGTCTCTAAATGACAAATCCATCTAATGGCAGTTGGTTAAAAAAGAACAAGGATAAAAAGGAGTTTGGAAAACTCCTCCTGCAAAACTTCTGACAGTCACAGTGATCATTTTTTTATACTTTGTTAAGCGATAGTTTTGCTTCTAGCTTCACTTCTCTGTGGTGCAGAGATGATAGAGAGAGAGAGAGAGAGAGAGAGAGAGAGAGAGAGAGAGAGAGAGAGAGAGAGAGAGCCTGTCGTCTGGAACTGGATTATATTTGAACAAGGGGGAGATAACATTCAGGTAAAATTTGGGTGGGAGGTTCAGATTACAAAGAAGGAACTGTGTGAGTGTCCCAACAACTCCCTTCTTTCCCAGGGCACACTCATGGGCAAAAGGACGCTGACATTTTTTCCTGTTTGTTTAAAAGAATCCCATTCTCTGCCTGTTTCATATCCAAATGAAGAGCAATGCAAAATAGAAACTTCTGCACTTGAGTTCAGCTGAGAAATCCAAATATCTCCTGATTCGTTTGTACCAGTGCTTAAAGTAGGCTGGTATTCACCGGTACGGAGTACCATTACTTAAATATTTGACTCTTCTGCATACCTTTTCTTCAGTACCAGCACTGTTTCACTGGCCTCTCAAGTGGATGTATTATACAATATATCATATTTTATTGGGTTGGAGCGCACTATTTTATTTAATTATCATAACAGACAAGCTGCGAACTCCAGCTCAGGGTTGCCGTGACATCATTGACCATATTGTATATGGACACGGACTTCAATCACTCATTCTTTTATGTCTTAATGAAGGAATGACTTTTGATGCTTTTATAAATAACGTCAAGAAAACATTGAAGACAAATGTTTTCTCGAATGAATAGTTATCTCATGGCCTAATAAATAAGGGAATAATGCATACTAGTAGGATAAATGGTAGATGAAGATGAAGATGAAGGTAAAGCTGCCATCCTCACACTCACTCAGGATAGGAGCTCTGTCATGACATGTTCCATCTGCTCCTCGCTAATTCCACCTAGCCTCCTCTCCACAATAAACTGATGTCTACAACCCATCGTCGTCTTTGTCTCTGTGCTGGAGGGCCCTGAAAACGTCCCTTGGCGTGTGGCAGGCTTTCCACACGATTCACGTCGATTTCTAATAACAGTCGAATTTACCTAATTTATTTGTTGAGCCTTTCCCTTGGATTACATTTTTCAGTAAGTTACATTTCCGTGACAAACCAAAAACATTGTGGTATTTCTGTGAATGATTACCATTGCACGGCTTCTATTTTTCCGACGCTTCTGTGGCGATAGTGGCGCCGCCCCTAGCGGTCGCCTGCGCCGGCGCTCCGGTTACTTTCTTACTCTTTAGTATTTTTTTCCTTTTTTTATCACAATGTTCGCCAGAAAAACATCAACAATTAACTCATACGGCCGCGATGCACTCATGGATATAAAAATTTCCCTAAACGAACAACTTTGGGACTTTTTATCCGTGGGAGCAGAGTGGCCGGCGGAAATCCTACGCGGGAACACTCGCAACAACAACTACAACAAAAATGGAGTCGCTGTTCCACGAGCCGGCCCACGGAGGAAGCACCGAGGTAAACGAGGCGGCATTCGGGTCAGAATGAGGACGCAACCTTACCGTCCACCTCTGCCAAGCATCCTTCTTGCCAACGTCCAGTCCCTGGAGAACAAGATGGATGAACTTCAAGCGAGGATTCAATTCCAGCGAGACACGAGGAACTGTTGCGTCCTCTGCCTGACGGAAACATGGCTGAACCCACTGGTGCCGGATGAAGCCATACGTCCAGCCGAGGCCTTCTCCGTGTTCCGCGGCGACAGAACGGGAGAGTCGGGGAAATCCAAAGGTGGAGGCGTCTGCCTAATGGTAAACAACCGCTGGTGTAACGCCAACAACACCAAATTCCTCTCCCACTCCTGCTCGCCGAACCTGGAACAGCTGACCATACTATGCCATCCATTTTATCTCCCCCGGGAATTCAGCACGGTCATCATTACAGCCGTTTATATCCCACCGCAAGCGGACACCGACGCAGCTCTGTCGGTTCTGTACGATGTGTTGTGCGGATTTCAGAACAGACATCCCGACGCGGCTGTGGTGGTGACTGGGGACTTTAACAGGGCCAACCTTAAAAAAGTTCTGCCGAATTTCCACCAACACATCACGTGTGCCACCAGGGGAGACAGAACTCTGGACCATTGTTACACTCCTTACAAGAACGGATACAAGCCCGTGTCGCTTCCTGCTTTCGGGAAATCAGATCACGCCGCGATCTCGCTGCTTCCTGTTTACAGGCCTCTGATCGCGCGGGATCTGGTGATGACGAGGGAAGTGAAGCGGTGGACGGACCAATCAGAGGCTGCGCTTCAGGACGCTCTGACTGACGTAGACTGGGACGTGTTCCAAGCGAGTTCAAGTGACGTCAGCGAGTTTACGGAGGTTGTAGTGAGTTTTGTGGCTACGCTCGCGGATGAAATCGTTCCCACGGTGAAAGTTCGGATATTTCCAAACCAGAAACCATGGGTTGATAAATCCATCCGCTGCGCTCTGAATGCGCGCACGGCCGCTTACAACGACGGACTTGTATCTGGCAACATGGACAACTACAAAGCGGCGTCGTACAATCTGCGGAGGGCGGTGAGGGACGCTAAACGGACGTACAGAGACACCGTGGAGCTGCAGATGGAGCGGGGGGACACAAGACGCTTGTGGGAGGGGCTGCGAACAATAACAAACTACAAGAGCAGCTCCTCCCCAGCCACGAGTGTGGACGCCTCCCTGGCCAACCAACTGAACTCCTTTTATGCACGGTTCGAGTCTGGCAGCAGCACCGCTAGCTCGCCGGCTAATTGGCGTTACACCGCTGGGGACGAGCGCGCACTCTCAGTGTCCGTGCACGAGGTCAGGAGGGCTCTGATGCGGGTGAACACCAGGAAAGCTGCGGGTCCAGATGGCATATCTGGACGAGTACTGAAGACCTGTGCTAACCAGCTAGCTCCGGTGTTCACCACAATATTCAACATCTCCCTGGCTGAATCAGTGGTCCCGTCCTGCTTCAAGAGGTCCACCGTCGTTCCTGTCCCGAAGATCGCCTCTCCAACCTGCCTGAATGACTACCGTCCGGTGGCCCTCACCTCGGTGGTCATGAAGTGTTTCGAGAGGCTGATTAAGGATTATATCTGCGCCTCCCTCCCCCGCACCTTGGACCCGTTGCAGTTCGCGTACCGGCAGAACAGATCCACGGATGACGCGGTCTCCCAGGTACTGCACACCACGCTCACGCACCTGGATGGCCAGAAGGGGGCCTATGTGAGAATGCTGTTCATTGATTATAGTTCAGCTTTCAACACCATAGTTCCCACCAGACTGGCTGTCAAGTTGTTGGAGCTAGGATTGAATGCTCCGCTGTGCACCTGGATCCTGGACTTCCTCACAGGCCCCCCCCAGGTGGTCAAGGTGGGGAAGTACATGTCAAGCTCCCTCACCCTGAACACAGGATCCCCCCAGGGCTGCGTCCTCAGCCCCCTACTGTACTCCCTGTACACACATGACTGTGTGGCCAGGTCCAGCTCCAACACCATCATCAAGTTTGCTGACGACACCGTGGTCGTGGGCCTGATCACCGACTGCGATGAGAAGGCCTACCGCGAGGAGGTGGCTGACCTGTCACTCTGGTGCCAGGACAACAGCCTCCACCTGAACGTCAGCAAAACTAAGGAGCTGATTGTGGACTTTAGGCGTGGATCACAATCGAGGACGCACGCGCCCTTGTGGATTAATGGGACTTCTGTCGATAGGGTGAGCAGCTTCAGATATCTGGGAGTCCACATCACAGAGGACTTAACATGGACTGTTCACACAGACACTCTGGTGAGAAAGGCGAGGCAGCGTCTCTACCACCTCAGGCAGCTGAGGAAATTCCGGGTCTCGGTGAGGATCCTCAAGTCCTTCTACTCTGGAGCAGTGGAGAGCATCCTGACAGGCAACATCACTGCCTGGTTTGGGAACTGTACTGCCCAGGACAGGCGGGCCCTGCAGAGGGTGGTGCGTTCAGCTGAACGTACCACTGGAACTACCCTCCCCCCCTTGCAGGAGTTATACACCAGGAGGTGTAGCAGCAGAGCCCGTAGGATCATGAAGGATCCTCATCACCCCAACAACGGACTGTTTCAGCTGCTGCGGTCAGGCAAGCGCCTCCGCAGTCACGCAGCGAGAACAGAGAGACTGAGACGGAGTTTCTTCCCTCAAGCCATCAGAACTGTCAACGCTGACCTCACCAGGGGTCCTAACTGAGCCATGCACTAGGCTCCACTACCTACTGTACTGTATGTAGCATACTGTACCGCATACTGTGTCACTGTTCAGGGTTGTTCGTGATGCCGTATTGCTGCGCCGTACTGTTGTATACTGTGCTGTATTATCCCAAACACTACCTCACACTATTCACATTCACATGCCACTTTAATTCACATGCCACTTTAAATGCACATATCTGTACATACATAGGCATATTCCTTCTATCTATTCCATTTTATTTCAATTTATTTTTTATTGTATTTTATTCTATATATTTTTTATCTTATTCTGTAAGTATTCCACTTACTGTATTACGTTTTAGGAGTCAGTTAGTCGGTCTATTAGAAAGGAATTTTCTACTTTTTATTTTATTTTATTTTTGTACTTTTTCCTAGGACTTATTGTGTGCTATCACCGGGTGCGTTGCATTACATTTCACTGCATATATGTATGGAAGTATGTATATGTATGTGACAAATAAAAATCTTGAATCTTGAGCTTCTTCCGACATTTTTTTGTAATCCTTCTTTTTGTAATTTTCATTACTCCTTCAAAGTAATAGGGACCATGGAAATAATATACCAATCACACAGATCGGGTCAAACATGTAGAGAATGACAGGGTCTATGCCACACACTGGACACCCTCCAACTGGACATTCTCAATGCAAATCTGTACATTTATAGTAAATAATATGATATCATAAAGCATCTTACTGTAAAGCTCATCTTATTTATTTTGTTTCTGAATAGTGGCATGTCAGTTAAGCAAGACCAGCTGAATATTTCAGGTCAAAGTTGTTCGGTTTTTCACTAATATCTGCTCCCTATGTGGATCAATTTGGATGAAATTTAAACCACAAGATCCTTGTGACATACCAATTCAAATGGCATCCAACTGTGTTCGTGGATTCTGTCAATATTGTGTTCCAGATACTTTTAGCCAGGTTGGACATATTCAACGTGAAATGCATTGGACAGCGTCTGTGATACACATCCAATTTTGTTGGTTTTTCACTTATTTCTGCTCGGTTTGTGGATCAATTTGGATGAAACTTCAACCGCAAGGTGTTTGTGACATAGTGTTTACAAACAAGACGCAACCGTGTTCGTAGGTCTTGCCAAAGTATGTGTACCAAATAGTTTTAGATTTCAAAATTACAAGAATTTCCCAGAACAATAAAAACGGCAACCCCTAATAATAATAATTACAATAATAATAACAACAATAATAATAATAATAACAATAATAATAATAATAACAATAATAATAATAATAATAATAATAATAATAATAATAATAATAATAATAATATGGTTACCACAGCGGCATACTACCGCTTTCAATTCAGCTTATTGTTCTATTAACTTCAATTATTTTCCCAGGTTTACTGTTCATCATAAGCACGGGGTCAAGTTTGACATTGATGGTGTTAAAAGTAGATTCTATATCAAACATAATGACTGTGAGAAAATTGACTTTGAAGTAGAAATTATCCTTTTTCCTCTGACTTACACACAAGATGAAATGCAGGTACCACACACCCCTCAGAGCTGAGTGGCATCTTTTTGAAAATCAGACCCATTGTTCTCAAGTGCTTCCAAAGGACATGATTGTTACGTACTGAGACCCTTCCCAGTGTGTTTCATTGAGTTG
>NC_137194.1:20335285-20357785 GCF_960531495.2 Zeus faber | reverse complement strand
TCCGGGCGGGCCGCGGGGAAATGGTCAGAGGGCACGGGTGAAGATGGGTTTTACTTGAGAAATGTGGACGGTTGGGTGGATGCGCATAGTGCACGGGAGATTGCGCTGGACTGGGGTGGGGTTAATTATGCAGGATATTTCAAAAGGGCTATGAAAGCGGGCCGACAATTTCTTGCATGTGGATTTCAAAGGGATGTTTCTTGACGAGAGCCAGACCTGTTGACCAGGTTTGTAGTTGGGCCGAACCCGGCGGCAGTCTGCAAGGCGCTGGTTCCGCTGGGCAGGCTGAAGTAGGGCGGCCTTGGTGACCCTCCAACTCTTGTGACAGCGCCGATATGGAGGTGCAGCGACACTACCGCCACTTCCTGAGCCAGGAATAACGGGGGCTCATCCCTTCGAGAGACCAGTAGCAGAGGATGAGTGAGAGTTATGTGCGTACTCTACCCACACTAACTGGGAACTCCAAGAGGAGGGGTGGGAGGAGACATAGCGGAGAGCTGCCAAGTGATCCTGGTTGGTACATTGAAGACATGCAGGGGTTCAAAGGCAAAACTGATGAGAAACTGGGGATACTTGTTTTTAACTGTGATGTTACTGAGTCCACTATAATCAATACAGGGTCATAGGGACTTGTCCTTAGCCACAAATAAACCACCTGCCCCCACAGGGGAAGAAGAAGGTCAGATGATCCCTGTATAGAGTGACTGATGTACTTCATCATGGTTTGATGCTCAGGGCAGGCTGTAGAGACTGCTGGAAGTAGATCAATCACAGTCGTAGGGAGCATCAGGAAGAGCACCCGCTCCTTACTGAACATCTCCCCTACATTGTGATCTTCAGGAGGTACAGACAGGTCCAGAGTAACGGGGAGACAGACAGCGGTGGGCTCAACAGGCGGAAGAGCAGAACAGACATTTGGAATGGCACAGGGAATTCCACCCAACAATGTTGTTGGCAGACCAATCAATGTGAGGATTGTGCAGACCTAGCGAGGGGTCCAATGACCAGGGGGTGTGAGTTGAGTAAAAAAGTAGTAGAAAAGTATTCTCAGTGGTTCCCAGACAATACCAGGTGCAGGAGATCAGTCTGGTGTGTGACCTGCACCAGAACACTACCATCCAGAGCACTGATGTTCATGGGACAATCAAGGGGCTGCACAGTGATGCCAGACTGGAAGACTAAACGCAAGTCGAGAAAACTGTTCGCCATGGAATCCAAAGCTAACAATGGAAGGGCTAGTAGATTGTGGCACTAGGTGGCTTGGACGTGCAACCTAGGGGGTGGGGTCTTAGGGTCGGTAATTTTGCTAACTAGTCTCCCCGCAGCTACGGGTGCCTTTTGGCCGGATAGGAAGCCAGGAAATTACCTGGTTTTCCACAATGCCTCTATCCGCCTTTACCGTTGGCAGGTGTGAGGGGGGCTCTACCTACTTGCATCAGCTCCTCCACGTTCCACCCAGTCTCCGCTATCAGAACCCAGAAGTCTACTGAGTAGTCAGCAATGCTTTGCGGACACTGTTGTAGGTTGAGTAGTCTCCTCACGGCGTCCCCTGCACGGACCAGATGATCCAACATCCTCTGGAATGCATCAAGGAAGAATGTCGGTTATTTCTGCTTAGGGTTGCTTGCTCCCCAACCAACGCCCTCCCCCTTAACAGTCCCATAAAATAGGATAACTTGGAATTGGCTTAAGCATAGGCAGTTGGTTGTTGGTCAAAGACCAGTGTACACTGGAGGAGAAAACCCCAGCGCCTCCCCAGCTCCCCTGCATAGGGTTCAGGTGCGGGTAGATGGGGCTCTTGGATGGAAGGGGGCGGCTGACAAGAAGGATTTTGGGGGAGCACAGGAGAAGAGGTTATCTTAGTTGACAGAGTCTTCAGCATTTCCCCAAGTTGTACTACCTGAGCACCGCGTGCTCAGGTAGTACAGGTAGTTTTAGCATGTTTAGTATGCATGAGTTCTCGGATGAGCTGGCGGTTCCAGTGGCCAAATACATTGGATGCCAATGGCAAGCAGTCTGGCGAATGCAACAATAGGTGACAATGCAACCAGACAAGGTCTGGATGAAGAGCCAAGGTTCTTATGGAGAGTGGTGATGAGTGTGATGAGGAGCCGCTGTGCCGGTCAGGCCTGGAACCAGGAGCCACGGCCATGCTGCACTGTCAAGTATAGACATGGACATACTAGATACAAGAGGGAAAGGAAGGCAAGACACTTAAGGAGACTGGGGGACAGAAAGGCAGGGTTGGGGCTATGACAATATGAGATCTACTTCATTTTCCAAACAAGCTTGAAATTCCAAACAAGTATTTTCCGGTTCATCCTGATGAATGAATTGTGGTCCGGAAGAAAGTTTGTTTTCACATGGAATGTTTAACTTCAAAAAGCTGCCTAACCTGCTCCATATACAGAACACCACACACACACACACACACACACACACACACACACACACACACACACACACACACACACACACACTCACACACACACACCCTGTCCACTGTGGCCTTCCATCGACTGGCCAGAGATGTGAAAAAGCACGGCGCTGCCCCTGGAGCTTTCTGCTTGGACCTTTTTGTTGTTGTTGTTAATTAATTACCTCCCCAAAGTCTGAGTGGGCATCCTGCACAGGCACTGCAGATGCTGTGCTCTTGTTTTTTGGGCACAGGCCTCTCCCCTTTCCCCATCGCTTGTCAGTCCACAGCTCCGAGGAGGGAATCCAGCTTCGAGATCAGCTGACAGGGGTTTGGCAAGAGACTTTGTTTTTCTTTTTTTTTTTTGGGGGGGGGGGGGGTGGGGGGGCACTGACTTATGGAAGTGGTATGTTTTTTTTTCTCTAGGTATTTCTGAATCCAGCTTACTTTGTGTATTGGGTGAATAGGGTCATTGAAGCAACTTTCTTTTAACCCTTTTAGCATCAAGAAATAGATTATGAAGCCTTTATCCAAGAAGGCTCCTGGCTGTCAATGACTCATCCACATTAAGAATTCATATTTTTCGTCAGAGTTACTGACACTCTACATGTAACCAGGTCAGTATCTCGCTCCTAGTTCAATGGTAAATTCCAAAATGCAGAAAAGTGTGAAAGAATTTGTTGTTGAAATGGAATAACCATTACTACTTTCCCCTGCCACCGGGGGCATTGGAGGAAAGCCTCTAATGGAACCATTTCACCTGGAATAACAAACGGTTTCCTGTTTACAGTCAAATGTAACAGGCTGCTGCTTGAGAAATGTCCTCCCGGCCTTAACGTGCCGCTGTGGTAATAAGTGTTTTATGTGCCATCACGCTGTGTATTGTTATTCATCACAAGCCCCCGCTACAGGTGATCGGCAGCGTGGTCCGCCATAGCGGGCTGAAGAAGAAACACTTACAGCCGGTAATGTGCACGACGCCAATGGAGCATTCATTGGGCTGAGGCCATTTCATTAGTCTCTACCTGCCACTGGCTGGACGCCGCCTCGGGTGTCATTGTCTCCATGCACAGTGGAAGACAAGATGGGCTAAACAATTGTGTTTTTGTCTCTGTTTCTTTGTATCCTTGCCTTATCTGAAGAACCATTTTCTCCGATTGAATGCTCGTCTCAGGTTCAGGTGAGTTGTAACACAGGTACTATACTATTAGTCTTGTTATTGGCACTTAAAGGTTATGTATGGTGTGTTACAACACAGGCCTTACTGCAATGTTGGTTCCATTCACTCCCAACACTTTACTACTGAGAAACGTACCATCTGCCGCAGCTTTACCACTGTGCTTCAATGCAGTCCAATGGGGCATACGTTTAAACCTTAGAAAAACGTTCTTTTTTAAACCGGTAAAGCAACTGGTCAGTAATTACCGGATATTTCTTGGATGAATACAAGTATAATAGAAAATATCACTGAGCTCATATCACACATAGCGCATTCATTCATTTCTGCTTTGTCACTATTTGCTCGAAACCCTTTGTAATAGTCGAGAAACTGAGCCTTCGAGGCACAATAACCGGGCGAGAAAGGTCATTTAATTTATTATTGGGGACTCCTAGATCCCGTCGCACGCCGCACCACATCATTCTCCCCGGGCATCAAACCAGAAGGTTAAAAAGTTTGGGCGGCCACCTCGGGACAACACTTCAGCAGGTCAACGGCTGACGTGAGGTCCAGGATCCAAGGTGTAGAGGTGTATCTGAAGATTGACAAATGAACCCTGAGCACAGTTAATGGCTGCAGATGCAGTATTGTTGTATTCTGTGCAGCAGCGTTGTGTGGATATTGGAGCCAGTGGTGTTTGGTGGCGGATGTGGGTGGAAAATGAATGTGGGTCATCTAATGTTTGATAAAACTACGAGTACAAATACGACTGAGCCCTCGCTAGTTGCATGGGGTATAATCGGAGTGTTTGGCGATAGATAACAGTAAAAGTGCAATTAATCTTTTTTCTGTGTCCGTGTGAATCTGTGTGAAGTAGAAAATAAATCAAATAGCAAGCATCACAGGGAAGACGTGAAAAAGATTCACCTTTTGTGAAATATGTTTGTGACCCACTTTGCTTAGCCTTGAGTGAAACAACGACGACTGAGGAGCAAAGGAATCTGTTCTCGCAGTGTTCCACATTTCAACATTTACATGAAGCCACGAATCTGAACTGAAACGCCAATCGGGGCCATCTGGAAACACTCCGTCTCACTTCCAAGGCATCCCCCAAATGGTTTGTGTGAAACCCCGACGACACCCACGAGTCAATTAATACTTTATACCGACCTTTTGTTGTTTTGTTGTGTTGTTTTCATTAATAAAGTTTGCTACTGTTGGACTTTGGTGAAGTAAAAAAAGTAAATAATGAAAGAATTAATGTGTTATTAATACATATTCCACATTACATTGCAAATGAACTCACCATATCTCAGAATGTAATATGTCGGTGGGTAGCCGATCGCTGCTGACCATAATGCATCTTTTGTTACCTTGTGATCACAAGATAAATAAGATTTCGAGATAATGGAACCCAGAATAATAATGCATTTCCTCTACTGACGTCCATAGACTCTAGATTCAATTCACAACTTATATAAAAATAGAGCCATGGTGACACCGTGTATTTGTCACAATGGATAACAGTGAACTACCATTTCTAAACATTGAAAAGTTGAATGTTGGAACAATGAATTAGATACTTTGGCATTCTCTTACTCATACTCTTTGGAATTATATTTTGGGACCTTTTCGCTTTACGTCCCACTGGATAGCATCTGGTGTTTTGACACCAGCTGAGTTGATTCTGACTATCTGTATTACTTGGGATCCACAGATAAAATCGTCACTCAATAGTGTTTATAAAGTAGTTTAAAATTAGTGAATTTGTTGAATTGAAACACCCTCTCTTCACTTTGAAAAAAATACTTATTGGTTGAAATTTATATTTTATAATATAATAATATAATACAATAATAATAATATATAAAAATTTTAATAATGATGTATAATATTTCAGGTTTTTTAAATATTTTATGAAAAGTGTGCCCGCTAATTTAGCGTGCCTGCTTCGTCTATCATTTTTTCTGGTTCTCATGATGTCATCAGAAACGTTCATTTACATCCGGCCAATCAGTTTCAATAACCCAATTACGAAGCCACACCCATACCGGGAAGCCATGCTTGCTTTACGTCAAGCTTTTCAAATTTTGACCTGTCGTGGGTGAATGAAAGTCATGAATATTAACTGGGATGAGAGTCCTTATGGATGAAAATATAGAAACCATAATGTGAGTCATTTACAAATCAAAAAGTAATTTGGTCCACCTTTAAAAATATCTGGCCTCCTGATAGTTAAAACAATATATATATGTAACTTAGTTTTTGTCATAGTGGAGACTTCTATTACTGTATTCTGATGTGTAGTTATGTGGGATTTTGACAAATTTACCATTATCAATCTTGTGCAGATTAGTTTCATAATTGAGAACGCTAAATCAGAGGATGACATATAATGATAACTGATTTTGATGAATTGATGTGAGGACTGATTTGCTCTCCTGAAAATGTGAGAATTTAATAGCCTCCTGTTGTTCTTTGGTTTTGTGATGGACAGACTTCATCAATATGACAAATCGATTGATGTGTTTGAGAAAATACCATGTGAACTCTCCAGTTATTTATGATCAAATTCAGTGCTCTGTTTTTTGCATGGTTACACCACAGGATCAATGCACCCTCAGTGCTTCTAAATACAAATTCCAGTGGTAATATGAATACTGGTGTGACAGCAATGGCAATGGCAAGATATAACTTATTGGCATCAAAAATACAGTAACAACTTAGCAAAGAAATGTTTGCAAATGAATGAATAAAAATTCTTCCTTATCATGAAACCAGTTTCTTATCCACCTACCTAATAATAATAATAATAATAATAATAATAATAATAATAATAATAATAATAAATAAATAAATAAATAAATAAATAATAATACGAAAAATAATAATAATAATGTGGTGTGGGAATGGTCTGGTTTGAACAGCCACACCTGTCCTGGGTCCAGGGAATTGGGGGGCCAGTGTGGCTGCATACCTGTTGCTCCTTGGTGGGTCTAACGAGCAACAGATAAAACCCCCATCCCAACACACACACTCAGGAGAGGAGCCCTAGTCATGACATGTGTCCATGTGCTCCTGGGCTTATTCCAGCTGGCCCACTCTCTACAATAAACTGTGTGTCTGAAACTGATGTCATCTGTGTCTCCGTGCCGGAGGGCACTGACATCGCCACTTGAGTGGCATGTGGCAGGCCAAACTGCCGCACTGGCACCTGAACAAGGACTCTCTGGCACAGGGAAGGGACACAGAGGGTCATCAGACCCAGGTCAGCAGCCAACCTGACCTGGGTCTCGGTAATTGGGGGCCCAGGATCAGAGTGGCTGCATAACTGTTGCTCATTGGTTGGTCTAACAAGCAACAGGTACAACCCCCATCCCAGGATGCAATCACAAGAGGAGCCCTTGTCATGACACATATAAAGATGTGATAGAGGGCTCCTGGGATCATTTGCCCAATCTCTACAATTAACTGGTGTCCCCATCATGTATGTACAGTATTGTTTGGTTACAGGACGTCTCTTTGCATGAGTGTGCTGAAACCGTTTTATTAGCTTCCTTAAACTCCATTTCCATTTAATTTGGTAGCTGGCTTCCTGCATGTGTGCCTGGCAGCTAAAGGTGTGAATCTGGCCTTATCTGGCCCCGGCATGCACAGTTCATATCCACACACCTCGCGCCAACAACAGATCTATAATTCATGTCCAAGCGCGGCCACGTTATTGTCTGCCCGTGTATTAGAAAATACAACATAGGAGAGTGAATTTCAATGTAGTGTCATCACTAACGGTTCAGAAGGCAGGAGGGTGTTTTTCCTTTATCCCCCAGGGGACAAACCTTGTAACACAAACTATTCGACAATGTTGTTGCGCAGGTAAGATTGAAACGTGATGTGATGATACCTGATGGAACATTGTTTTATTCATATTCTTGTATGTCACGATGCCATGGTAAGGGTCAACGTAGACTCTTCCCGGCGCCGACCCCAGCAGTTCATTCCACCAATTAGGCTAATTGGAGAGGACGGGTCAGGGCAAGGAAGCTGTTGAATAATGTTGATTCCAATGAGATGCCTGGCGGTGGAATACCTCAAGGAATACATAGAGGGTGGCCATCACACTTTCTGCATAGATTCACTCAGTTGTCAATTACTATCAATTAAAATGGGGGCTGGCCGTAGATTTATTTGTCTTGATGACAAACAAGGAATGTCTGTGCATGTGAGTCCAGCTAGGCCCCTGGCGTTGATCTTCAGCCAAACACATTTATACTGTATCTGTCTCCTGCATGGCCTGGCCAATCAGATGTCCCAGCACTGGCCCTCACCATCACACATATCAAATACTGCAGAAAGATTTAACACCACAGCCACAAAGAACCGACATCCCAGTCAAGTCAATCCAGATTTGCATTATGACAGATCTGTCTTGAGAGTAAACATTTGAAGGGAATTTATTTGTTAGAGCTGAGACTGGAGGCGAATTATGCAGATAAACAACTTTTGTTTAAAGACAAAAACAACCTGGAACAGACAACCTGTATCCTATATCTCTGAGCATCTCAGAAGGAAGCATTACACATATATTTGTTTTAGGTTTTCTCAACATAAAGGTAGCATTAGTAGTCGCTTGTTACACTTATTAACCATGATATAGGAGTTTGCATCGTCCACTCGATGGCTGCCAATTCTAGCTCTCCGAATTGGCAGTCCAGTCCAGACTCTCTGTCTCTCTACCCAGCCATGGAACTACGCCGCTTATATCCCTGGATTGGTTTCTCCCAACTCATTTTAGTTTGTGCAGCATTGAGCAACATTCAACTACAGAAACGACCAGTGTTAGAAGACCCCTCTGCTACAAGGCTCAGAAACCTTGTGCAGGAAGAGCATCACATTTTGCGATGTTCGTGTAGTTTCTATGGCTTCCTCGATTGGCAGCTAAACATTCAATGTTGCTGATGACTAAGTTGGTGAGATTTTTTTTGTGTAGGGTAAAGAATGTGTGTGGTTCTTAAACATGGCTGGTTGCCAGGCAGGGAAATGTAGGGGGGGGATGGAGGTCTCGTCCCACCCGTGTCCTTGCTGATGAACACGGCCGTGCCTGGGGAAATAGACAGTGAGCATCTACACATCGGCGTGGCACCAGGACCGGTCCACCACTGGGACAAACCAAGCAATGGCACCCGGCCGGGGGAACATGCATACCGAGATCGAGAGACCGACATCAATACACCGGCTAATTAGAATCACGGGACAACAGAGGTGGACATGGATACCAACGCTAAACAACTCCTCTTTCAACCTCTCTCATCTTCCGTCGCTCCTCGGGGCCATGCTTGTTTTCGCCTTGATATCTCTGTTAACGAACGGCTGTGGCATCTATCGCCCAGAGGGGACCGCTGTTTGTGTCGTGAGCAGGGGGCGGGGGGGTGGGGGGGGGGCAGGCAGCGTTCTGTTTTTGTTGTTTGGTGGCAGCTGGAGGCAATGACGGGGAACACAATAACAATTTCTGTGCACGGTGCGACCGCATAAGCACTCACTCATTACAAAATTATAAAAGCCACATAAACAAAACCGCGAGCACACACCTGCTGTGAGCCGGCAGCACATAAACGTCATGTTAACACTTTACACAATACAGTGCGGCTTATTATTATTATTACACTCAACAAGTGCGCTCCCAGCCTCTTGGGAATGCAAATAACCACGGGTTAGTTGAAGCGCTTAGTGGGAACTGATATCAAAATACTGCAATAAGGCCCTCACAGCACTCTTTCACTTAAGACCTACACCCCGTGTTACAGAAACTTCATACACCTGCTCAAGTGTTCACACCAAGTGTTACGAAGTTCATTATGTATCATCATTTTGTAGAACATTTTGCTATGCTTTTGTCTTACAAATAATCATATTGCTTTTAACAAAAAAAACAAAAAACATGTTGAGAGTATACTCATGATTAAAATGATAGGTAATACAAATGCAAGAATATAAAAAAGGATATCGGTTATACATAAAGGAACTATTTTGCACTTACTTCTGACTCTACACGTTTACACTGAGGTATGACTCTGCTGCTGTTGTTGCTGCTGTTGTTGCTGCTGTTGTTGCTGCTGTTGTTGTAGTTGTTTTTGCTGTTGTTTTTGATGTTGCTGCTGGTGTCTGTTGTTGTTGTTTTTGTTACCGCTGGTGTTGTTGTTTCTGTTTCTGTTGCTGCTGCTGCTGTTGCTGTTGTTTCTGTTTTTTCAGTTGTTGCTGCTGTTTTTGCTGCTGTTTCTGTTGTTTCTGTTGTTTCTGTTGTTGCTGCTGTAGTTATATCTCATGGTCATGTTGTTTCTGTTTCTGTTATTGTTTCTGTTACTGCTGTTTCTGTTGTTGTTGTTGTTTCTGTTGCTGCTGCTTTTTCTGTTGTTTATGTGCTGCTTCTGTTTCAGTTGTTGTTTCTGTTGTTGCTGCTGCTGTTGTTGCTGATATTGTTGCTGCTGTTTTTGTTGCTGCTGTTGTTTCTGCTGGTGTTGTCGTTGCTGCTGGTGTTGTTGTTGCTGCTGCTGTTGTTGTTGTTTCTGTAGCTGCTGCTATTGCTGCTGCTGCTGCTGCTGCTGTTGTTGTTGTTGTTTCTGTTGTTGCTGATTCTGTGCATGTTGTTGTTGCTGCTGTTTCTGCTGGTGTAGTTGTTTTTGCTGTTATTGTTTTTGTTGTTGTTGCTGCTGGTGTTGATGTTGCTGCTGCTGCTGTTGTTGCTGTTGTTGTTGTTGTTTTCTGTTGTTGCTGCTGCTGTTGCTGTCTTTGCTACTGCGGTTGTAGTTGCCTTTGTTGTTTTTGTTTTTGTTGTTTTTGCTTTTGAAATGACCAGCTGACAACTATGTTCTTGCTTTGATTGTATTTCTTTGTAAAGCGCATTGTGTTTCCCTGGTATGAATTGCCCTTTATAAATAAACTGTGACTTGACTTGATTTGACTCTCCTATGTGTGTGCAAATCTGCACAATTTCCTATGTTAAGGTATTTTGTATATTGCCATTTTTTCTTGTTTATTTTTAGCTATATTTATATTCTTTATTTTTACGCTCATTGCATATTGACAATTTATTTTCTATTTTTATTCTATTACTTTACTGTCTTCTATTGATTATCTATCCCTCTATCTATTTAAGATAGGATTTTATAAACTAGCATTTTCTGAGTGAAAATACTAGTTTTGAAAATTTCAAGGAAACTTTGAATTTATTCCTTTTTTATATTTTATTTCTATCTCAAAGGGCTTTTTATATTGATCTCTTCTTGTTGGGCGCCCCCCAGTCCCTTCTCTGTTCGACCAGTAAAGGACAAATCTGACTGATCAATCATCAGTGTGTTCCCTTATGCAAGAACTGCTCTTGGGCTATTCACGGAGGCGTCATGTTTAATTTATTTTTAACCGTGCCTGCGTTCAAAATTAGCCCCTTCAAATCCTGACCAGCACGGTTAAAATATGCACACCACCTGAGTAGGTAATGGCATTGTAAAGTGTGCGTTTATGGTCGTTTGTGTTTGTAGAGATCATGGGAAACGTGGAAGCTGTTCTGCTGTTAAGCAGCATATTGTACCATAAATACAACAGAGTGGGAGTGGATGGTGAAAACAGGGAGGAGGGTTGCAGGGGTTCCCACAGGGACTGTGCTGTAAATTATATGATTACAGCAAGCTAAGCACCACAAACAATGTCATATTTCTTGTTGTTAAACATAGACTTAACAGGATTATTGGACAACACACACTAGATATAAAAATGGTTAATCTGAGCCCTATTGAAGAGGTAAAGGTCTTATGTAGATGGGGAATGTAGGACCCTTCGAGGTGAGATTTGTCCATTGTCCTTTCCATTGTCCCACCCTGAATAATAGCATCTCCACTTTGGGAGAAGTTCTCTCCAGGGGGAACAAAAAGGAAGCCTGAGAGCAGGCGAACACGGTCATCTAGAGACGGTAGATTCACAGTTGAGTCCTCAGAGTGAATTTAAAGCTGAACTCAGGCGTACGAGCAGGAGGTCCAATGCGGGACAATGACCATATGCCACGCTCACTGCTGCCCGGGGGGGAGGGGGGAATCAATGGGTGAATATTTCATTAACGCTCGAGCTGTAAATTCCTTCCAAACAAAAACGTACATATCTTCCCCCGAAGGTGCAGCGCAGACCATATGCGCGTGTTTATTCACAGAGCAGCCTGGCTGTTTGAGCAGAGTGATGGATACATGGTGGGTAATTACTTCCTTGTGATCCTATTAGCGTAGAAAATCAAGTTAAATCAAAATTGGAGCATAATCCCTGCATAACTATAAGGTGTTCTGCATGGCTGTACTGTCTGAGGCCTAGTTTCATTAGCAAACACTATTTCTCACAGTAATTTGACTTGCGTGCTTAAATAACAAATAAATGAAAGTGAGAATTTGCTCCGTGTTTGAAATGCAGCGCGGACAGCGGCGGCGGCTGTTGAGTTGTTGATGACGCCAAAGTCACGACAGAAGAAGGGAGTTTATTGCAGGTTTTTCGGCGGCACATTCTTCTCCTGTGACAAGGGATAATGAATACTTTTCTAATCTTCATCTACTGTTAACAGCAACAGCACAAAGAGAGAGAGAGATGGAGGGGGGGAGGAAGCGGGCGAGGGGAGCAATGAGCCCCCCAGTGGAAGGATTTTATCTTTGTTCCCCCCTCTCATCTCTCTACCTGTCTCTCTTATCAGTCCTCCGCCGTCTCCCTTTCTTAACCTTTATCTATCCGTCTCTCAGCTCCGCAAAATCCCCCCTTTCTATTTCCTCTATCATTATCCACCTGTCTCCACATTGTTTCCGCATTGGGCCCTTTATGCAACGTTCTCCCCCTCCGAGCATCCATTCTTTCTCTGTCCTGTGTCGCTCCCTGACCAGAAGAGCATTGTTGTCGTCCACCATCATTAAGAAACTCTTTAAAGTTAATTAATTAAAGTTAATGACTCTTTAAAGGCGACCTATTATGCTCCATTGTACAGAAGTGAATATATGCTTTCTGAGCTCCCCCAAAACATGTTTTTAATTTATTTTGCTGAAAATACCACTCAAATTATGCATTCTAATAATAATAATAATAATAACTTAAATTTGTATAGCGCCTTTCAAAGAACCCAAGGTCGCTTTACGGGAGAGGGGCAAGAGGGGGGCAGATTAAGGGAGAGAGGAACAAAAAACAAAACAGAAGAATATCTAAACATACTAACTATTGACTTTTCTAGTCATTCTAACATACCTTTATACCACCCTGTTCCAAAACAAGCTGATTTTGGTGGGAGGAGCCACCCACCCAAGGCCCGAGTTCTCTGAGCCAATTGGGTTTGAGCACAAGTTCCAGGTTCTGTGAGCCAACGTCGTTTGAGCATGGCTTCCAGGTTCCGTTTATTCAGTAACTTTCACTGGTTTCACTGTTTCGTTTTTTTTTAAAGAAAAGCACTGCAGAATTATCCTGCATCTTCTGCAGTTTCTTCACGGACAGTTGGTATTTGTTGAGCTACTTACATGGGGGGTTGTAATTCTACTGTCGGCCCTGTGACATACGAAGGGATCAAAAATCTGAAAGGGGGGGTTTCAAGATATGTTTTCTGACAACGGCTGCCCACGAAACTAGGACACTGAATTGTCTTATTTCAAAGTTGGTGTGTTAGTAGGACCATGAGAGACCCAGATGTACAGTACTCTGTGTGCATGAGCACTGAAAAAGGGAGTTTTTCATAATATTTCCCTTTTAAACAACAGAAACGTAGGAGAGGTCTTAGGTCTTAAAAGGTCCAAATATACAAGGATTGATGGGTTTGCTCGTGTGCTTTTCCTGATCAGGGTCACGGATTATTATCCCAGACTATGAGCATAGGAGGTATAGGAGACACCGTTAGTCCAATGCAGGGTCACGCACATTCATTCAAGCACCATTAACACCCACAGTAAGGGAGTCATGTAGTCTCCCATTAACCTTACTTGCTCATCTTTACACCACAGCGCCTCCAGGAAACGTGCACCAGGAAGATCCAAAACCCTAGAGAGTTGAGATAATGTTGCTACCCACTGAGGCACGGTGCCCTGTTAATAAATATCTCATGTTTTTGTTTTTATCTCAGTAAAAATGAATTGGAATAATTATAGTGTGTTAGATCTTTTGCGTCTTTTATTCCTAAGTGTGTAGTCACAGTTAATGTCCACTTGGGTTAGGGTCCCGACAGCGAAAAGTTGGGGCAGGTGATTTTTTTTAGCTATTTTTTAAATATCCTTTTTTGCTTTTATATGATGTGTCTCACGCCGTATGGAAAGCATTTTGAATTTCCCGTGTGTTTGAAATGTGCTGTAAAATATAACCTTGTCTTGGCTTGCTGTACATTAAATTGTTTTTTACATTGTTGATTGACATTGACCAGCAGCAGCCATTGTTGAATGACATTGTTTCTGCCACACATTGTAATTTTTTATGAGTTGGAAGGAGAATATTTTGAGCATCTCAAGTTGGAAAAGATCCTTCTCATTAAACGTAGATAAATGCTCAATTTGCAGATACTTGGTACTGTATAGTGGCTCAGCGGCGGGAATATTGATGCGCATTAAGCTAGTTATAAGAACATTTTTCAAGCACGTACAGGACCAGGATGACCTCACTTCAGTGACCTCTGCATAGGAAAGAGGGATGAGTTAATTTAACATTCATGCTCACTTAAAATAAATTATACATTATACACAGCGAGCGCTGAAGCGCTAGAGTAACCCTATAATGATGTTGTAGTCTCTTCAAATACATTTTGGTAATATATATATATATAAATATATATAAATATATATATATATATATATATATATATATATATATATATATATATATATATATATATAAAATATATTTATTTATTTATTTATTTATTTGTTTGTATAATTTTTCGTCTGTTTCTCTGGATTGTTTTGTTTTTTTTACCTTCTTTTCTGGCTTTCTGCCTTTTCAATTTCCCATGATCTGTGCCGATCTCATACAGGACGGCAAAAAAGGCACTTCCAAAATGCACCATCAATTTCAGTTCTCGTCACACTATTCAATACTAAGTAAATAAACATGTGGCTCTGGGATTAGGGCTCCTGTACCTGGATCCCTGCATTTTAACAGGGATGAAAAGCTGCAGAGAGGAAACCATGCGTGGTGTCTGAGTCACATACCGGCTAGCGAATTCATGTTATATATGACTTATGTTTCAATCATACACTCGCAGGAGGGAAGCAGGGCTGCACAGTGAGACCATCCCGGTGTGACCCTTGTTAAGCTGTCAGCGAGCACCGTGTACGCTCGCCGAGCGCATACCAAGTGTCCTGCAGCCAGAAACAAGCTGCTCGCTCTGCTCTGAGGCTGAGCCTGAGCTATGATCTCTTTGGGGAGGAAGTAAGAGTAAGAGCGAGAAAGTAAACTTTGGTTATGTAGGTTCTAAAACAATACAAGAGTGAAACGCCAAGTGAGTATGTGAGAGATTGGGGCAGTTAAAAAAAAATGAACTGAGGATAAAATGTAACAATTCCATTCTAAGGAGGTATTAGCAGTATTTGCTCTTGTTAATAGCATACAGTTGGTTTTGTAGAGGTTAGAAGAAGTTTGGGATTAATGAGGGATATCTTCACAAGCAGACATCAATCTACAGTATCCAGGATTTGGGGTGGATGGTGTACTATGCTGACGATTTTGTTGCTGACGATTTTACATCGCTCACTTGCGAAGGAGACAGAATCAATATTTTAGTTTGCGAGTACACCTTGGCCAGTCGTATGAGAGGCTGATATGATATCATCGCCAACTGTTGAGCTCTTTCAGAGATATGAGAGGAAGCAGTTATAAGCAGAGATACCAAAACCTATTGAAAGCAACTTATTCAATGGAAGTATCAATAGTCTTGGACAGATCAATGAAGACTGGAGCACAATGTTGTTATTTATCGCGAGGATTGCAGCAGTTATTGTTCTATGATCAGGTATTGTGCTGTGAGTAATTGATAGCACTAGTTCCTTTAATTCTCTTTCTTTTGTCGTGTTCGAGTTTGTATGATATTGTAAGGCGATGGTAATAGCTTCATCAACTGAGAAGCCATGCTCAGTAAGACACTATATTATCACTTTAGCACATGTGCACTTTGTTAACAGATTGCTGGGTTTGACGGCTGCTGCTTTAACTTTCAACATCTTATAGTTGTCCCTCCAAAACAGCAAGGTTTTAAATTTGATCGACTCCCGGGGGTGGTGGCAGCTTCCGTCACCTTGCGGTGTTGGTCAAAGGTGTCTGAGTTGAGTGAAATGGGAAATCACGTGTTTTTTGCACATCAGAGAGGCTTAAGCTATTCATTTGTAACGTGGTATGCAGAGATAACAGTGTGTGTATGTGTGTGTGTGTCTGTGTGTGTGTGCGTGTGTGCGTGTGTGTGTGTGTGTGTGTGTGTGTGTGCGTGTGTGTGTGTGTGTGAGAGAGAGAGAGAGAGAGAGAGAGAGAGAGAGAGAGAGAGAGAGAGAGTTTAAAGTGCGTGCTGACGGGCGAGTATAAGGCAGTTTTTAATCATCGCCAACCCCGCGCACCCTGCTGACAGTGTTGGAGCAGAGCGAGCCGACCCCCCCTCCCCGATCAGCCCCATCAGCTGTCTGCTTAGCCCTCCATTCATCTTTTTATTATTTATTTACCTCTCCTTTGTGCGCGCATATTCCGCAGGGAGCACATCCGTTAAGTACAGGGCCGGTTAAAGCACCTTATCCCGGGAACTTTTTTTTTCCTGTCTCATATTTATTTTTGCTTCATATGCAGCTAGCTTCAACTTCAGCGTCACTTTTTTTTTCTCATGTGACAGATTTTTTTCTTTTCAAAGGGATTGAAGAAGACAAGCGCCGAAGAAGAGTTTGCAGTTGCAGAGCTGGTTTTAGTCTTGGTGTCTTTTCCCAATGCATTATAAACAAAAAACGTGTGTGTGT
The DNA here is from genome assembly GCF_960531495.2 of Zeus faber. Taxonomy (NCBI): domain Eukaryota; kingdom Metazoa; phylum Chordata; class Actinopteri; order Zeiformes; family Zeidae; genus Zeus; species Zeus faber. Next base: position 20,341,233 of record NC_137194.1, on the reverse strand, counting down.
GTGTGTGTGAGAGTGTGTGTGCGCGGGGGGGTAATTAAAGAAACAAAATAACAGTTAAATTGGTAGTTCTGATATTGAGTTTTGTGAAACATTAAATAAACCGAGTCGGCGTGAGACGAACAGTAATTGTGCGTTGTTTTGGAAGCTCCGGTGAAGTCACGACGGATTCGATCACCTGACTCGATCTGACTCTTTACGGATGAATGGTGGTGAAAGCAGCGATAAGCCGGGCGTCGTCCAGTACATTCGGTTTGACTTTGCAGACAACAGGCTCTCTATCCATTTCTCTGTAAGTGAAAGGATCCTAAGAGGCGGCTCTCGGCCGTAGCACACAGGGCCGGCCAAAGCCTTTATGGGGCCCTAAGCAGAATTAAATTTGAGTGGCCCCCCATCGCCTCTGCAGCGGTATATACTATCACTATTGTCAATGCTTGATCATTCGCACACCTACTGTGAATCTAACACATCCACTATCAATTTTATTAGATGTTGTAACTGTGTTACTTACATCATAACAATGTCAGCCTGGCATGTTTTTACCCTTCAATTGTTTTTAATTTTAAAAGGTTGCAAACTCACCAGTGGTCTAATTTGTATTTTAAAATCCAAAGCGATGAGCCATGAGAAATACCAAGAAGTGTTCCTTTATCTTTTCTATCTTTATCTTTCCAAGACTTACTGTACAGTGTGCACGACAACAGACGTCTGTTCTTGGTGACGTCAAGAGTGTAATAAAATATAATGGCATAATATTTAGAATCTTTGGTTTCTGCCCCCATTTTGTCCAGTATTTTGTTACTGACACAGCTTCTCAGCTCATTTTGGATTGTTTTCCCCCAGTATGTGATATGCTGTGCTCCACTGTCGATTTGTCTCATGTGATCTCTCAAAACAGGACCAAATTTAGCTATCAGTTTCATTTATTTGATTAAGTTCCCATTGTTGTCCTGATTGAATGTATCAACAAATCCCCACAGCGCCAGATTCATTTCTGCCAAGGACTGAATAACATGAATGCGCATGAGAACATCTCTCCAGCGATTCTTTCCTCCACCAAGAGGACCATTTCTATCACATGGATAGTTCTCCCCCTTTGAAAGAAGGAATGCAAAATCCTCCCATTTACCATGTTGCTGCAACGATCATGGCTATTTTCATGCTGTTTCAGTCGTGCACCTTTATTCACCCAATTCCGCTGTCCCTCTCTTACCAGTTTTGTGGACTTTCTGGAGAACAATTTGCAGCAGACGCAGTAGACTGCACATTTACTTTTGGATAAGTGAGCCATTTTATCCCCATTAATTAATTGTCTGTAGGTGTAGTGGTAGTGGAAGCTTCAGCCATCATGTTTTCATAGGGAATGTAAGGTCTTCCTTTATAGGCCTCTGCTTACTAGTTCAGTCCTTTCTGAGTTGGACAGGACAGACGACCACTCAGCTGGGTCGTTTGGAGAAGCTGCCAATCCATGGTGTAGGCTAAAAGTTCCTGAGGGAGTAGATGTGGCATTTAGTGGAAGAACCTATCGGGAAATGAAATCAATAATATAATATAATTATTTATAATTTGTTGATATTACCGTTGAACATCCTGAGATAAATATTCACGTCAGGATATTCTACAGTAAACTGAGCAAATACGTCCCCTTCAATATTTAGAACACATGCCCCCACAATAAAAACATGAAAGAAACAGAGGACTTTTTTTTTTTCAGAAATACACATTCCCCCCATAAACTGATGCAGAAAAGGCACAAAGAGGTGCATAAAAAATCACCAGAATGCAAGAAATAAAGGTTTTGACGCTCAAAATTGTCTGGGAGAGGACCCCAGGACCCCCCCCCCCTAATGTGTCCCCCGCCAATGTTAAAAAGAAACGACGCCACTGCCTGCAAACATACCTCTATCTTGCTGTTTTTTTTCATTTTCTGTTTTCTTCCTCGTTCTTTTCTTTTCTCCAGAAGGATATGTCCTTTTCAGCGACAATAGTATTTGCTGATTTTTTATTTCCACGGACGCAGAGAGGACTGTAATCCAATATGCTGTGTGTGCTTGCTTCAGTGCGCGTGAACGTCACGTGACACTAGCTTCGACAGAGGCAGCCAGAATTGATTAAACCAGTAGTAGTAAAATAATATTGCATATGATTACCATTGACATAATATAATAAACAAAACAAAACAAAAAAAAAATATATATATATATATATATATATATATATATATATATATATATATATATATATATATATATGTGTGTGTGCCACGGAGGCCCAAAGCAGCCGCTTAGTCCGCTTATGATTTGGACCGGCCATGGCGGAACACAACCCTCCTCTGCGCACGATTCCGGATATTCCCTCCTGACCTCCTCCGCCTCCGTGGCAGCGAGGAGGGAGAACTGGGTTGGGAAGGACATTGGGGGAAAGAAAAAAAACCGACTCAAAATATGCAGTCTACAAAAGACAATTTATTCCACATTCACGGTTTCACTATATTCGCTCGACCTTCTTTTGTATTGGTGATTAGCGGAGGTGATGAAGGAGGGAGGGGAGGACGGTACCTTAAATAATGATGAGGAATATGGAAATGGGAAAGCCTTTGGATGAGCACGATGAGCCAAATAAAACCGGCGAGCACGTCCTTATCTTATCCCATCTCAACTATTGTTTCAATGACTGTAGCTCCTCTCCTCTAGCCCCAGCTATGCACACCATTGGCCTCATCCCCAGCACAGACACATTGCTGCGACGCAGCCAGTGCAGCTGCTGGGAGCTAAATTAAAATCTAACCAAATTAGACGTCCACCCAAATAATAGCACTAAATTACCTTGGAGTTACATTAAATGTTAAGGGGATATTTCCAATAAACCTACGTTTCTTGAATCTTTCTTATTCCGAATTGTGACGAAATGTGAACAGTTTATTGAATAAATATAGGTTGCAAGGAAATATATGCCGTGTTATCCAGTCCTTGTTTTGAATTGAATCAAACATACATTGGGAAACTTTTGCTTGATATTGCCATCAATGACTATTTTAAGATATAAGCAGAAATTACTTTTTGGAGGTGCTGTGAAAATATCCATTTGATACGTCTGCTGCGCTCGGCCAGCGGTGTCACCGCGTGGCGGCCGGCTGAGGGGCCTGTCAACCACCCTGTCACGCAGTGTATCAGAGGAGCGCCGCTCGTCAGATGGGCTTCCTATGAAGGCTGAAGGCAGGGGGCACACTGAAAAAGAAGTCCAAGGTTTGGAACCAAAAAGACGCGTTCGGAACAAGATGAAAACAAACGCGCGGCCATCCGGGTTCTTGCGGCGTGTTCGTTTCTACTTGTATGAATAAAAGGAATAATTTTACACCAAGTGGATCAGGAGAGTGGGTCGGCACCAAAGAGAGAGCGAGCTTTGGTCCATTGTAGGAGTTTTTATGTATTATATTTGAGGAGCACGGCACCCGGATGGAAGCAGAGGTCAATAAAAGCCACGTTCACTATTTAAGGAAATAATGGGTTCCGGCAATAAATTGCGTTGACTTTGATTTCACAATTTTTTCCTTTTTTTTTTTTTTTTTTTTCGTCTCGCAAAAGCCGCTCGCAACTCCTCTGGCTGCCGAATCCATGCTTCTCTTCGCGCCTGGGTTCTGATTGAGTTCTTACTGGGTGTCCCGCTGACGCTGTTCTGGGACGTGTTCTCCGGTGGTTCGGATGTATTTGGCCCTCGCGTCTTTTTTCAGTGTACCTTTTTTCAGTGTTGGCCCCAGCCCGGCACCGCCCACCTTACTGTGTCCACCCGTCATTCATTGGTGTTGTCAGGCAACTGTCAGGTTGTTTGATACGGGGCCTGTCGCTTTAAGACATTGCGTCGTGGGTAATGTGGAGCTGACTGTGCGTGCCTTTACGTTATTTTCTGAGATAGAGGAGGAGGAGGAGGCTGCTGACTAGTTGCACGTTATTATTTTATTGTAAAAGTTAGAAAGTGCTTGTCTACTACCTGTCCTCAAATGCAAGTCCAGAGAGTACTTCCAACAATCACTTATTGTTGGAAGTTACCGCCGCGGTTCGGAGCCTGAGGCAGGTGTGGTACCTGTGTCGATCACATTCATTGGTTGATTTGTGCTGCGCTGCCTCACGTTAGAATATCAGTATCAATGACCAACAGTCAGCTCATCAGATTGACGAAAGCGCGTGTGCTGCACCTGCCGTGGTGTTAAGGCTGTATCGCTTTGCCAAGGTCAACGTATGCAAAGGTTGAGTGTGTAAAAACTTTTCATAATTTATTATTATTTATTGATTGATCAGATTGATCTCTATCGCTATGGGTGTAGCACCCTGTTCATAGCCTCCCTGATGCATGAAGTCTTGTTCTCTGGTTAATAAATGAGCCCCTCGTCAGGTGTGAGGCCGTACCGTAACACCTGTGGACCACACCGCCCCCACTGGTGACACATGGGAAGAACAACGAACAACAATCGCTTGTTATTAGCGTTTGAGGTTGTATTGGTTAAACGCACTCTAACGATACCGAAAGTACGAATAGTTTCTGGCAAGGAAATGTTTGGCCTTTGGACTCTTAGAAGTACTTGCCAAGTTGCTTTATGTTGCCATTTTGTCATCTTTAAGGCTGACAAACTTGAGTGAGCTCAAGTTGAGTGAGATCAATCGATAGATCGATATATTTCTAAACAGACGGTGAGGTGGATGTACTGTGCAGGTTGAATACGAGGCAACCAGACCGCACAAGATGGATGACAATAGACCAAATCTGGAATCAAGAAAAGAAAACAGAACAATAGAAAGTTCATCAATGAATTCTCTGTGACTATAATATGGACCAATTTCATCCGGACAGGCTCTGCTGTCCGTAACAAAATGACGAGATGATCTTCTTTCTACCATTCAGTTATTATGTATGATAATCTCATGTTATATCTAACAACCTGATTGCAATTTAAAGGGTTGTCGGTGCAGAGGAGATAATCATCATCTGATCAAAATATCAAGGATTCAAACGGATTGTGCCCTGGCTCGAGAGAACGAAGAAAAAGTCTCAAGATTCAAGGTAATACAAGGTAATGGTAAAGGTCGCAAACAGTCAAAAATAATCACGCAACCGCCTCAAACTGTGTCCACTGGGACAACGATCGGGACAACTTGGGGACAAATGGTTCGAGGAAGTAAAATGTCAGAAAGTGTTCTGTTGGCACTAATAATTACTGCATCACAGTTTCTGCCATGCCAGACATGGACCCATTGAATTGGGAATGTGGGATTGCCCTGGTCCGCAAAGAGAGCGCAGGCGGACAGAGCAGCAGTATTACCCAATTTAGGCTACAGAGGGAGCGTCAAGATGGCTGTGGATAGTGGAATAACAGAATGTTACTCTGACACTCCTGGACTAATGAACGCATAGTTGGGGCATTAGCGGATATTGCGGGGCGGTGAAGCTTGAAACACCCAATGACTCGGGATAGCTGTTTAATGGCTCCGGTTCAGCTCAATAAAACACGAACAGACTGGAACCTCTCCAGAGCACGGAGTCTGCCCTATGGGTCTGTATATGAGGCAACAGGCTTTTTTAAATACCCGTGGGAGCATGCAACAGATCCGCTTTCTCTCAATTAGTACATGTGACAATATCGATTAGGCATAGGAAGTCTAAGCAGAACGGATGGTAAGGCGATGGTGAGAAAGACAGATAGACCTCCGGACAATCACCTATTGATTCCGGGTCTCGTTGGTGAGTGGAAGATTGATGCGGGAGAGGGTGCATCATGCTTCGGATCACACATGAATAAGTCAATGTAATATATATAGAGCCCTGGTGTTTCACAGGGGTTAGGGCACCGACAGCCAGACGCGGTGGCAGTCAAGCCATGCGGTCATGATGGATGGCCAATGTCCGTGTAATCTCATCTCATCGCCTCTGGACTTGGAGATAATTGATACACCTTTGAA